>NW_008591429.1:48847-74936 GCF_000691845.1 Merops nubicus | reverse complement strand
TTCTATGATTCTATGATTCTGTGTTAATAACAATGATAATAGCTAATAATAATCATGACGATGATTCGAAGGAGTACTAAAAAATGGAGAAATAAAACACTCCAAAGAGGGATGTGATATGCAATTGCTCACTGCCTGCTGATTGATACCTGGGCAGCGATCGCCCCCCTCCCAGCCAGCCCCCCCCAGTTTCTGTACTGGGCATGATGTCCTGTGCTGTGGAATATCTCCTTGGCTAGCTCAGGTCAGCTGTCCTGGGCGGGCTCCCTCCCAGCTTCTGGTGCACCTGCTGGCTGGCAGAGCGTGGGGAACTGAGGAGTCCTTCACTTGGGATAAGCGCTACTTAGCAACAGCTGAAACACCCGGGTGTTGCCAGTGTTATTCTCACACTCCAAACCCCAGCACTGTACCAGCTACTAGGAAGAAAATTAACTCTTCACAACTACCTATAGTTATGCATAGCAGCTACATGTACATGCACACACATCACACAACACATGCTCTGAAGAGGCTGCCTGTGGGACTGCACAGGTACACCTGAACAGATACTGCTGGCTTCTGTTACTTGACGTATATCTGAAGCCGCTGTTGTTTTCACTGACAGTATCAATGCCATTCTTCATAGACATTGATGATTTAGAAACCACAATTAGTCCCATCCTGTAGAAGAGGGTAATTTTCTTCTGATAGTTGAGTAGTGCTTCCTTGATAGACCTGAGTGGGTGATTTTTTTTTTTCCTTTATATTGAAATGAATTGAATGTGCTGAAGTAATTATGCTTTTAGTATTGAGGTTCTGTGATGGAGCATACTGTGTAATAATCATGCCATTTTTTTTGTATAAGTGACAGATGCCTGAGACTCACAGTCATTTTAGCCTGACATTTTCAATTTTTGCAGCAGTATAGATGGAAAAGGATTAAGGAGCTCTCAGATGCCAAACTCCATTATTTCAGCTTTACATAGAGCTGTCAAGTCCTAATAATTCCACAGAGATTTGGCCATCAGAGCATAAAAAGGCATGCAAAAGGTCTTCATAGCAATCTTAAAACTATTATGGACTGTCAAAATGTAAATGATCATAATTTAATGAATATCTAATTTTATAATTTGCACTTAGTAATTTTAAGGTTATCCCCCATTCCTTCAGTGACATAGTGGTCAACAGTAATATCCCTTAAATGAGACTTAAAAATGCCTAATTATTTATCCCATCATCTTAGAATTGTGACTCATGAGGGTGCATAGCCTAGCCCAACAAAAATATATCTAATATGCAATAAAATGGATTTGGTATTTTTTCTTTTCATCTGACATCTTCATGTCAACAATTTGCAGGCTTGGTCTTTCAAGTCTTTTCAAAGGGAGATAATTCATAAAGAGCTTCCCTGCTTTATTGTTAAGACATTTTTATGAAAAATGCTCAGTATGTTGCTGACCTCTTTTATATTATTTTAGGTTACTTTAAAATAAAATTATTCTATGAGGAATTGATTTTAGTCTTTACCTCCTTCTTTTGGGGATTCTGAATATCTACCTGTAAAATTTTCTTTCTTTAATCTTAGTGTGTTCAAGAAGCTAACTCCAAGGTTTAAAGCCTCAGATGAAAGAAACATGTTCTTTGCATTAGACCTAGCTGTTATTCTTTTATTTTTTTTTTTTAAATCTATTTATTTATTTATTTATTTATTTTAAGTGTAGCCTCTATTTGGCAACTTCTGCAAATGCAGATACTGGATTATGTGTTGAAGATGACGCTTTGTATCTGTTGGCAGACCTCTTAACCTAAGACTTTTCCCTACTGAAAATTTTGTCTCTTCAATAGCTTGAAGTTTCACAAGAAGTTCACATTGTGAACCTTTATGAGTACAATTATTTCATCTCTATGGATGAAAGAAGCTGATGTATTTAAAGATAATGAATATGCACTGAAAATGTATCCAAAGTAGGCTCTTTATGGAATACTAGTGTGTTCACTCAGTCATATTTATTTGTTAAAAATTCAATTGACTGTATTCACTTTTTCTAATTAGGTTCAGAGGTGTTGCTTTCATTCATAATTTGTAACAGTGAATCATAACAGTCTAACAGAGGAGATGAAAAACACGGAATGTGCAGAGTGAGAGACTGCAGTATTTCTGTTTAACTAAAATGAACCAAGGCTTAACTACTGTGATAACGTGTTCGAGAGCAACAATGCCAGTATGATTTCTAGTCTGCTTAGAACTCTCTAAAGAGAAAATGCCTATAAAATGTTAGCAGACTTTTGTTCAGTTGCTTGAGATGTTTTTGGTTTTCAGCTGCAACTGTTAGCAATCTCATAGTCTGATAAAGATACTGAAAGAAAATTTCCACTTTATCCATTGATTTGCTGAAAAATATTCATACTCCTGACAGCTTCTCATGGTGTCTGTGGTTGTGTCAAGATGGAAGATGTTTACTTGTGACCTTACTTTGCCTAGCCTTTTCTCTTTGCAATTAACAACATACTTGAGACTACAGTAACTGCCCTTTTGAACTCCAGCTTTCTTCACTGCTCTTTTCCAAGGATTATCCAAACCTACCAAGGCAGATTCTGAGTTGTGTCCAGTGAGTTTTGACACTAGGTTACTTTTGAATGAAACCGTTCATCTCAGCAATAAGATAGATGTCCACTTTGTGATCAAGAGACCTCAAAAGGAAATAATAGAACCATAGAATATCTTGGGACCCATAAGGATCATTTGGTCTAACTCCCTAAAACTAAACCATGTGACTAAGAGCATCATCCATATGCTCTTTGAACTCTGACAGGGTTGATGCTGTGACCGCTTCCCTAGAGAGCCTGTTCCACATGCTGACCTCCCTCTGAGTGAAGTTATTTTGTGTTAGAATGCATTAAAATTATGTTACCTAAAGCAAATGCTTGTTTTTCAAGTATAGCCAAAAGCTTGAGATTTGTGGGTTATAACACTTGTAAATCCTGCCGATCACTTTTGGATTTTAAGACAAATGGAGAGACAGAAATCCAACCTCATTCAAACCATACAACTGTTTCTTTTTCAAAATGCCATAGGATTGTGAGAGTAGGGCTCTCTAGCAGTAAACCCAAAAGAATCCTTTGTGAGATGCAAGACTCAGAAGTAAGAGTATCAAAACCAAACAAAAATTGATTTATAAGTAAGGCAAAACTGATAGAAAACTCTGTGCCCAGTTGTTTCTGTTATTCTAATGTATATGTTGTGTAATTCCACTGAACATTGATCTACAGTTTAAATAAAAGGACACAAGACCTACTGAGGTGCAGGCAGCAAAATGGTAAGAGAACAGTTTCGTGCAAATGAAAATGAAGAGCAAATCTCTTTCTACTTATCAGTGATTCCATTCTAAGAAATTATGTGGCTCTAGGGAAACCTGAAAAATTCTATTTGATCTTCTTTGTCCAGAAGAGTTAGAATTCTGCTGAAGTCACAGAAGTGCAGCAGGCATGCTTGGGGGGAGGAGGTACATAGCATCTCTGACATGGAAGTGTTTTTATAAAATAAGTTTTCTAGCTATATTAAGTTTTTTCCTGAGCAAGAATTTTAGTCAGATCCCTGGCTGTGGTACTTGTCTATTGCATGTATTTTTGTCTAATTTTTAATAACAGTAATTTTTTCATCTGCTAGTCACTGAGACATGCTAGCATTTTGTTGACAGTTCAAAGACCATCAAGAATCAGACTGTTTGTTTGACTTCAGGGTTTTCTGAGACTGATTGCTATAGGTCTTATGCTCACTCTTTTTTCCTCCTTCAATTTGTAGTTAGCTAGTTTGCCTGGATCCCAGTAATTTGTTGCTATGACTGTTGGATGCTATCCCTGCTTTGTGTCTTCTAATGAGCTCAGTCTTTTGTTTTGAGCTTCTGCATCTGGTAAAGATAATAAGTATGACATCTCTGTTAGTCACAGCCGTGCCTGCAGTGAAGGGCACACTGGGTTTTGAGTTTAAAATAGATTTTTCTTCTATAGTGTGTGTGCTCAAGCCCACAATAATTACTGAACAAAATGTTCTTAGACATTTGCCTGAATAGCATCAATCAATGGCATTGCTTATGAGGGAGAAAGCTATTTTTGAGACATAAAGAGGCTATTCATATAAGCTGGCATTTACTTTCCTGCAGTACCAAAATCTAGACCTGGCATTTTTGGCTTTAATTTAATCAATAGGAATGCTTTGATCAAACTGCTAAAAGTCTGTGTGTGCTCCGTCCCTACAAAACAATAGAACGGAAGGACCAGTCCCTTTTGTCCTGAAACGATATGCTGTTAGTTCAAGGAGAGGCAGGCAGTGTTACATCAATAGCCTTACTGGCGTGGTTTTATGGAAAACTCACAAAATTCATCTGTGCAACAGGAAGCTGATAGAAACACAAATAAAATCCAGGGAGAATCTTCACGTACTGAGTGCAGTAAAGAGGTAAGGTTTATTTGTCCAGAGAATAGGGATAGTCTTGGTTTATTAAAAAGGACTTTATCTCTCATTTTGTAGAAATTCTCCAAGACTAATTTAGCCTGTTCTGAAAGTTGTTCTTCCAGGAATCCTTTTCTTAGCAGGTATAACCCTAGACCAGACAGATTTTATGGAGATTCATGTGCTGACCTCTTCTGTAAAAAGATATATGTTAAGGATGTATCTTCTGGGGCCAGCTGATAACATTTTTTTTCACTTTTAGTGGCCACAGGAGGAATTGGAAGATTATTTCTTCTGAAATACTGTAAATTGGTCTTAAAGGCTGTAGAAGATGTAGTACCTGAGACCTGGCTGTGCTCCAGAGATTAACAAATCCTAAAGCCGTGTGGTGATCTGAAGAGAGAGGATGAGGCATGAGCAGAGTGGCACAGAGAGGTTGCTCTGGAGCGAGGGCGGGACGGGGCGCGGAGCTGCCGGGAGCACGCCTGGGGCTGCGAGCGAGCGCGGTTACCGCCAGCTGGGTCCCGGAGCTGTCCGGCCAGCGCGGCCCGTGCTTAAGGTGTTGTTTCTGGTGGGAAAGCTACTCAAGAAAGTCAAGCGAGTAGCTGTATTTTTGCCATAGGATACAATTAGCTTTTTGGGAAATGGCAGATTTTGGAGGAAGCGACAGTGCTATCTCTGAAGCAAGTTATCCAGTGTAAGTATTTGTTCCAAAAGAAGTTGAGTTCTTTCATAAAACACAATCGGCATAGCTAAAAAACATCAGAAATGGGTAAAAAGTATGTAAAAGTTGGTAAGAAGGAAAAATGCAACAAAGACACGTAACATTTACAGTCTTTTCATCCTGACACGATGAGCACCCAGGTCCATGTGGGTTTGAAGGGAGGCAGGCTTGTGATTTCATCAGTCCTGGCTGTGTTGAGTAAGTTACTGCCTGTGACTCCAAAGGGGGCCAAAATTAGCAATTTGCAGACTAGTTGAGTTAGACCTTACACATTTGATTTTGTCTTTAAAAAACAAAACAAGATAAATATACAAAAATATCAAGAAGGGGGAGAGTAAGACAGTACTCTTTTAGAATTTATAGAATCTGGATTTCCAAGTGGGTTTACCATGGCTAAGCTTTCCTTTATAAATAACAGCAGGGAAGATGCTATGTTTTGTACAAAAACTGCAGAAAAGCATTTTCTGAAGACTCCTCCTTCTTGGCTGGGGAGGAGTCATCAGGTGATAGAGCAACTTAGCGCCAGATATGGGATAAACATAGCTGGTAGGTTTAAAGTACTTAGAAGATGCTGCTGTTGTTTTGAAAATGTGTATTCATATTTGGTTTGGTGTCTACTGCTGGTAAGACAAATAGCCAGTAAACAGTTTATGGCTATAGAAAGCCAAACTGGTGTCATACTGAAAGACAGAGATAAAAGAAATAGCTTGATTGCCTCATTTTAAGGAATGCGGTCTGGTCTACTAACTTGAAAAGACAGTTAATTGAAAATTAGTTTTTAATGTGAAGAACTATTCTCATTGTTCAGTATCTTGCTGATTTAGGGTCTAATCATGGAAGAATGATCTCTCAGAAGATCAAACTGTAATTTTAGTTTCAGATACTGTAGATTTCTAAATGCAGAACTGCCTATATGTGATGTTTCTACTGACATTACTATTGATACATCCAGCGTCTATGTACAGGATCTAGGCCTTGCATATTCACTAGGTGAAATTTTCTTTCACTAGGTGAACACTAGGAGCTTTTATGTATGGATCACATACAGCTATATAGAAAGAAACAGAAAAGTCATTAATCTGGCCATATTTTGCTGCTGAATACTTTGTGGAAATGCTGGCAGTATTAGTCTTCTGAGTTAGTGGAGAAAGGGAGAAGGTTATAAATGAAAGCCATGTTATTTTGTCGTTTAGAGGTACAATGTTAAGTGTATGAAATTCATGAAGTTCATCCTCTCCAAAGACAAAAAGAATTTTAAAAAATTATTTCAAGGAAAACAGTGTGAAGCCTTCCGTTGTTTTGGGTGAAGAGTCTAAGTTATTGTAAGAAGCAAAAATAAAAAAGGAACTGCTTGCTCGGTAAGTGCTATTTTGAAACTACATTTGTACTGACTTAAAAAGTAAAAGTGAACTAAAATAGGCCACATTTCTCATTCACATTTTGTCTAGAATCCTAAAATCTTGAGAGAAGCAATTAGGATCCAAAACTACCTTTACAAATCAGGCTCCTTTATTCCAAATTGAGTGCATCCATCAAATAGGCCGCTTGAAACTGGCATGACTTGGAAGACATAGGTCCTTTCAGGACAGAGGACATGATTAGGACAAAAATGTGACTGATAGGACATTTTGTTCCCAAAGGGCTTCCTTCCTGTTTGGCAGACTGGTTCAGGATGGTGGATGCAGCTGTTTTCCCTATATAGAGCTCTTCAGGGTTTGTCTGTTCTGTCTGTAACATAAAGAGTTTCACCATGTAAGAAGTATGATAAAAGCATATTATTGAAGAGGGAGGGCTATGGCAAGTAAAGCCCTCATGATATATGTCAAATAATACAAAATCCGAACAAAAATGTTGTTGCTCCTAAAGTATGGTAAGTGCCAGTGCTAATTTGCATTGCTTTGATCAGTCTCGCTCCCTTTCCTGTGTTTGCATGTTGCCTGCCTGTGTTCCCTTGGGAGTCCTCGGGAAAGGAACCCTAACTCTATGACTTTAAATCAAATATCTCTATATATAGCTATATAGATGTATCTATGTAAATATATCCCCTATCTCTAATATGGGAACAGAAGATTACTACCATTAAATTGTTGCTACCCAGATTAAAGCTATACAGAAACGGTAAGTATCTCAAGTGTTGCTTTTAACTCCAAATCATACATGTAATGTTAAATGGGACCTTTTGATTCCAGATTCTGTTTGGCCTGTTTCATAATTTCTGGCTTTGCTACTTCAGATTGCAAGCTGGGCATATGCAGAGCTGATTTAATACCATCAATATACCTTCAACACGAGTGAGATACTTTTCATGCCAGGCCTTCTGCTGGGTGATAGGCTTCTGAATATGTTCCAAGAATTTTAAAGATTTTTGGGGAGTCTTGAGGAACACACTGCTTCCTATAGTGTTCTTTTGATCCCTGCAGAAAAGTTTACGCATCTAATTTCAGTCTGTGTATGTAATTACTACAATATCCATTAGAGATACATTGAAGAAGGAAAGCTCTGTACAATTTTCAGGGCTTAGCAACCTGTACAAGTTTTCCTTTCCTAAACCACAGTTTTGTAGGGGTTGAAAGGGAAGTTAAGTTAGTAAGCACTGAAGTAAATCTGCAGTGGTAGAGGACCTGTACAGTGGCTAAGTCTCTTCACAGACTATATTTACTTAATTCTGAAGAACAATGATACCATAGAACGTGTGGATTTCTCTCTTTCCTTACTTCTTTGGGCTATAAAACATAGGGATTATCGTAGAATCATAGAATGTCTGGGCTGGAAAGGACCTCCAAAGGTCATCTAGTCCAACCTCCCCGCCATAAACAGAGACATCTCCAACTAGATCAAGCTACTCAAAGCCTCACCCATCCTGAGCTTGATTGTCCCCAGGGATGGGGCCTCCACCACCTGTCTGGGCAACCTATTCCAGTGGTTGATCACCCTCATAACTGAAAAACTTTTTCCTAATGTCTAACCTATATCTACCCTTTTCTAGCTTAAAGCCATTACCCCTCATCCTGTCACTATAATTATATAATCAGTGTGTTTTTCTTATCCCATAAATTCTCCTTAGAGCAATTTCAAGGATATTTCCCTTAAAATAGAGGTAAATCTCTAAGAATATGAGAGTGCTAATGCTCTTAAAGACACACCTTTACAAATTAATACATTGCATTAAACAATATAATTAATGTGTCAAGATATGAAGGTCTAATGTTATTTAAAAATATTACTATTTTAGAGTAAAACTTGGTAACTTCTCTAGTGTTCCCATAGAAACCATTGTGGAGGCATAGCAAGAAGCTATTGTAGTTTTGTACTGGTATGAACTTTCTTCCAAGATACACGTATATATATTTAAGGTAGTTGCATACTTGACTCAAAATTCTGGCACGAAGCCCTGTTACCAACCATGGCTGAACTCAGAGAAGTTCTAAAGCCAACATGTCAGGACAGCTGGAGAGACAATGCATGGATTTAATATCGTTTGCCAGTGGGAATTGCTGGAGCTCACAGTAATAATGTCTTCTACATTAATGTACAATGAAGTGAGTGTAGCATTAATTTTCACAGAAAGTTCAGTTCTCTTGAGTATGTGGAAGGATAATATAAACCACAGTAATAGAAGGAAAGAGCCGGATACTTTTAGATAAATTACATCTGATTAAAGAAATTCTTAATATTTTCTATCTCTGCAATTTGTCAGTTTCAAGCATTCAGGATGACAGATAACAAGTGTCTTGATACCATAAGTGTGTCTATGTGACTCATACATCTTGTTTCAGTTTGAAAATTTTAAGACCCAGTTCACAGAATTATTTCTGAAAATATGGTAGCATCCCTATTTATGCTATTGTACCTGAGAATCTGTCTATTATAAATGCCCTTTTTTCTGGAGGCTACTTTTCTGCTTGTGTCACCGGATTGTGACACTGCTATTAAAAAAAAATGTGCCTTAGGCTGAGTCTTAATTCATAATGTTATCACCTCAGGATAAGTTATTTTACAATGTTACAGAACTTGGTTTGATTGTATGAGGAAAGAGATTGAATGTTAGGTGACTTCAAACTGTGTCCTATTTGGTAGTACAAAAATGTACAACTGGAAATGTGCTTTGCTTTTTCCTTTGTAGACAGAAAATCTTTTTATTTGTGGAAGTAGTTCACTGTTGTTTCTTAAATTAAAAGAAATCTGACATTGATGTTAACTTTCTCCTTTCTTGCTATCAGTGTGATTAGAACGTTATCAACTTGATTTTAAGCATGACTTCAGAATCAAAGGGATGGGGGTGAGAAGACACAGGCACCCTGACAGTCATTCAACTTCATCTTGTAATGGAAGGTGCGTGTGTGGCAGAAAATATGCTGAACTACAAGAAGGGGATTTGATAAAGAGGTCAAAGGAAGCAAGAGGAATAGACTGGTGATCTGGTAGGAGAGCTGTGCCCTGCATTCATTATGACATTTTGTGCAAAAGCAGCAAGAGCTTCTTTTCAGGCAAGAATTTCTGTCTCTATGGCTAATCCATGTGACAGCCTCAGCTCACGCTTTTTGTTAAGGTCAGCTCTCCAAATACTTGGATGAAGCAGGACTCCAGGGAGGCGGAAGGAGTCAGATGACAAGGGGACTCTCAGCTTCATGTGTATTCCCTGGATTGTACCTAAACCAGCATGACCTTACCAGGCCTCGTCTCTGTCCTGCGGCACAGTTACAGTGTCTGTGCACATCAGGCATATAAATTTACTTGCACCGCGGAATACTAGGCACCGTTTTCCACACCCAGATTTCCTTACATGTCCTTTGTCATTTCACAGCTATTTGCTGGACCACTTTCATTCATTTTTTTGTGGCAGAGGAGAGAGGACTCACGTTGTGGTTCATTGTGCAGCAGAAATCTCGGTGACATCAAGGGAATAAAGTTATTTAATGTCTCAGCTTATAAATGAGAAAAAAAGAATGGAATTCTGACTACAGTGAGGTTTAATTTATGGATGTTTATGCAGCACTTTGAAAATCCTGGTCATTGTATCACTTGGCAAGAAATAGAGTGCAGCCTCCTGCACACAGGAGCAACCCAGATCCTTGCCAAGTGTCCTTCACGTCAGAAAAGCTAGTCTGATGAATGCAGTTTTGGTGGGTATCTTATTTATGACAATGAACAATTATAAAATCAGTTTGCCAGTTAAATCCTAATGAATTTTTAGTAGGAGCCAATAAAATTTTGAGTTAATTTTTTTTTTATACTGAAAAATGACACACGATTATGATTTTTTTCATAAAATTGACTGAAAAGCTTTGGGTAAAATAAAGCTTGAGTGACAAGGGAAAATAAAAGGTTTTGTTCTCCCCAAAGTCACTTACTTTCTGAACAGAATCACTTACTTTGAATAAAACTTTTTGTTCAGCCTGAAATATTTTATTTTCTAATTTGTTTTTCTTTATAATTTGCAAGAAATGTTGTGGGCTTTTTTTCTATCAATATCATCATTCCGAAGCAAAAGAAATTACAGAAGTATAAATTTTAATTACATGTATTTGAAAAGGTATGGGTTTTTCATATACACATGGATGTACAATGCTCTTGGTTATAGTACAGTCTTGTTGGTTTTCTGGTGGCATTATTCTGCAGTAATTAGGTATTTGTCTTTACTTATTTTGTTCTTGTAGCAGTGTTGTGGGAAGTATTGTTTCTTTGTCTCAGTAACAAGTAGATCTCTAGATAAAAGTTGTGAATGAAGTGTCTAGCTAAGGATATATCCATTTTATTATTGTGAGATTCTTTTAAGCATCCATCTATTTATTTATTTATTTGTTTTGGTTTGGTTTGGTTTGGTTTTGGTTTTGGTTTTTTTTGTTTGTTTTTTTTCCCCCCTCAGGTATGTAGGTTCTTGAGTACTTTCTTTTACTATCTGTCAGATCAGTGGTATCTGCTCCAAAAAGTAATTGGTCTTCCTTTTTTTTCCCAAGCATGAGGCACAAATGGCTTTTATACATAATAAGATAGTTTTAATAGTGTGACTCTGTGCCCAAGAACTATCAAGACAAAGGATGCATTTTGTGCATGTGTGCTTGAAGTTTGTAGTCCAAAGACACTCAGAGACCAAGGATATTTATAATACAGTGCCATGGTGGGGAAAAAAGTTACACCAGCAGGATTGTAGAGTAAGTTTTGTTTTCCAAATGCATTCAGAAAGTAAGGGAAGCTTGACTTAGCTTTACAAAGATTTTTTTCAACCTACCCAGTTAATGGATATAAACATCGGAAATCTTAGGCTACTGAATTTTCATATATCAACAGTGAAGTGAAAAGGTCACCACAAATTCACCGAGCTCTCCATACTGTGCATGGCTCATTCTGTCAGTTTTTATTTTCTCTGGCATATCTATATGCTTTGTTGAGCCTGGCTTCCACCTGACCACCAGCTGTTACCTGGCGGCCAATATATTCTCTCAAACCTGGTTCTGTGGTTTCCATCTCTTGCTGTTGATACCATTTCTGTTCTATATGCATACAATCTGTCTCCATTTGATCTCTGTTTGACAATGACTTCTATGAAAAAAATCTCAGATGTTTACATCACGCACTTTTACTCCATTTGAATGCCTCTTTTCTGAATACAAGAAAAATGCCAAGGCTGTGGAACTGCTTTTTCTTCTCTGAATTCTGCGTTGTCAGACCATTAGTATGTGGCTAACATACATGTTCACAGACTGCTAAACAACAAACCAGCATAGGCAAAAGTAAATGTAGCTAACAAATCTTAGTGGAAACTAAAGTAGTATGATCAGCTTGAGGACCTTCCTCCCTGAATTCCTTTGCTACAAGATTTCTATTATTAAGACTCTCTTCTCATCAGCTTAAATCAGGTGAGCAAAGATTAAATTTATTACAGGTACTACATCTTTCTTACTACCACTGACAAAAATGATGATTTCAAGATGTGTCTTGTGAGATCTTTCTCTCTCTTACTCTGTGTGCTTAAGGTTGAGGAGGGGAGGGGGAACGAGGAAAAACCATCTTTGAAAGGAAGACATTTAAGCTATTGTAGCCTGAGGCAACAGTGATTTATATTCAACAATTTATGAGTGCTTTACTGACTTCTTCATTATTCAGTTAAAAAAAAGATCCATACTTTTTTTTTTTTTTTTTCCAAATACTATATCAATATGTTCTGCGGGTATTTCTAGGACATGTCAATACAATATTTCACATTAAATGTATGCTCTTTTCAATATGTATTGCCTTCGAAAAAAATCCAAATGAGGTTCTTTCCATGGCATATATACATTATGCATCTCTTCAATCTATTTTTCTAATCAAGCTTTGAACTCAAAGGGTGTGTGCCAGGGTTAGTGGAAGAACCAAGTAGTAGGGCACCACTGCTATAATGCTCTGCAATTTAAAGAACAACATTGTGGTCATTTAAGTCTTTCAAGTCAGTCTGCTAAAAGAAAAGAGGGTGTAAAACTGTTAAACCGGTCTCCTAGTTCAAGAAGTCTAGAAGTCCATATCCAGATCTGTTTCAGGTTGTTGGCTTAAGTTCATACTCTGTCATTCCCATAAAATTCTTGAATAAGATGTTATCTGGCCTTGATGGAAGATCCTAGGGGATAAACTTGCCTGTTGGCCTTTATCCTTAATCTGATGTTTTGTGTGTTACCAGTCACAAGAACCACATCTTCCTCATGCTTCTTAAGGGGACTTTAGCAGTTCTTCACAGAAAATACAATTCTTTCCTGTTTTCAGCTTGTAAATTACTTCAAATTCCAATGTTTAGGCCTCTTGCTCTTTAAAGGGTCATATCACCAGTCTATAGGAGCTTAGCTAAAACCATGGCTTAACGTACAACATTTTCTTTGCTACAAGTTTGTCTAAAATTTCACTGTAGGTTTTATATGCCAGTCAGATGGGCCAAATAAATATCTACTGTTATCCCATAGTCCTTGAAAACAAAATGGCGCTAGGAATTCATTTAGCCCGTGGTGTAACTTGGAAAATTTTTTTTTGGCTGTATTGTCGTGTCTTGACTAAGAAGAATTAAAGTTCTGGTTTGCAGTCAAGCCATATTTAGAAGAGTTATTAAATATCTTTGGTTTTGTTTCAGTGGAAGTTAATCACAGTTTTGGAGCTAAGCCTCTTTTAAAAGTTTTTGCTGAACAGCAAAAGATGGGCACAGTTCCTGTAAGCCTTAACACAGAATCACTGCCAGAGGAAGATACTTTGAATTAACCTCCTGTTGTTACCTGAAGCTTTTCAAAAGCCTGTTCCTTAGAAGTACAATTATGGAGCAGCGGCAGCCATCTCTTGGAATTTGTGGGTTTTTAAAATTTAAATTCAAATGAAACAAAACTTGGTACCAGATGTTTGAAGTTGAATTTCTGTGAGTCCTCTTGGGTTGCTACTGCTCAGCGGCCATAGCTGTTTCGGGATTAGTTCCCAGTGTTTAGGAAGTACATCTTTTAATGAATTATTATGTTAAATATGCCTGTAAGGGCCCTGGTAATGCGTCCATCAATAAAAATTGAGTACTATAATGTTCATTTTATTAAAAGCTAGCCAAGGTTCAGAATAGCACAGTTACGGTGTCTTTCCTCCTAATTGTACTGTACTTGGTCTGTTACATGACCAAGATAGTTATCTGTCATATGCGCTTTGATGAATAACTTTGAATTTAGAGCTGCAAAGCTACTTTTCAGTGCCATCATTGTTTTATCCTGCCATTCCTTCACAGAGGTAAAATACTCCTTGCCTCTTAGACTAGCTCTGACTGTTAAGTAAATTTAATCTTTAATTTTTTATTTTTTTTTCTCTTTGTGGAATTACTTGGAGAGGTGTCTGATCTTTCCTCCTCTTTATTCAGTGGGAGTTTTCCTGCTGGCTTCACAGAAAGGTCTGGCCTATGCTTTTTCTTAGGATTGCTACAGAGCAAAAAGGCAAGCAAAGAAAATGATTAAGAATATTTAATGTGATTTTAGATAAATGGAATATTTATTGTATTTCATCTTAAGCTTATTCTTATTTGAATAAGGATTGTGTTGTGGCTTTAAAAATATAATTTATTTTAAATGTAACAATTTCAATTAAAATTATTTTAATATAATTTCACTTATCTGGGCTAATTATAAAATATACTATATAATTAGTAACATAGTTCTCTCTTGTTCAGTTACAGTAGCTAAAATGAAAGTAAGAAATTAAAAATCTGAAATTCTTCATGTTTTTGCTTCTGTTTCCCAGCTATTGGAGCATATTAGCAGTTTTCATGCAGAGTGAGGTTGGCATTGAATTTGTCTTGAGTATTGACATACATTTCTTTGAAATTGCTGTTCTGTGGACCTTTATAGAAGACAAAGTTGTTTGCCCTAAATTTTTGTAGGAGGTGAATAAAAGAAGGATGGATGAAAGAAATTACTTAAGATTTCGTGTGGAGTGTTTGAATGAAAAAAATTGTGTGCTGTATGTTTTGGCCACAGGTCTCATCCCTCTTTTCAAAGACTTTCCAAAATAAAGTTATGTGCTTTTGATAGGAACCTCTGAAATACTTTTGGTGTTGCTAGTTGCCTACCATTCCCCTAACATTTCTCTGCGTTGGTTCACAGGGACTAGCAGGAGCAAAAGTATTGCATGTTATTTGATCATACTATTCTTGATAGCATTTTTTTGAGAACTGAGAAAAAATGGGTCCTAGGATTAACTGCTATAGCAAGAATTGTAACACAGAAGGATGTTTATGTTCTAAGAAATCTTTTTACATTTCAGAATACACAGGTACCACCTTTGCTGAGCAGTAAAAATAGTAGCATCTTAGAAAATGCAAGTCACTAGAACATACCCTTAAGAAAAATAACCCACAGGCCATGCTGCTTTAGTGAGATGTATTTTTGTGTCCACAGTGTTATATATATATACACACACACACCAGCAACTCTTAACTAAGAGCTACAATAACTGGAGAAGTATACTAAAAACTGAAATTGTACTTTCTCTGCTCTTCCTCTCTGGTCTTCGGAAAATATTGTTTTACACAGAGGGACTGATAGGATTGTTTTTTGGATGCTTGGAGAGCCCTCTAAGTCTAGTGTAGTCAGCTGAGAATTAATTACAGCTAATTGATTCCCCAGGTAGTGAAGGGTTATGATTCACGCCTATGTGATGCGGGGCTGTGGGTGTTCAAAGTCAGCTTGGGAAACAGGTAGGCTGACCTGCGAGTTAGCCATGGAATGAGTTCAGCTAGAAATTTTCTGTGAGGTTCACCCTATTTAAGGGCATCCGAATTATGTAAGGATGAGTTTTCCTTTTCAGTATGAACCTTTTATAACTTCTGTCTTCTGTTTCCTAGATCTTATTTTTAATGCACATTAGTCATTAATGAAAAATTGCTTTTTAAATTATTGTTCCAAAAAACTTCTGATTAAAATAAATTCTGAGAATACAAGTGTTTTACAAGGGAACCCAAAGTAAATTAGAAAGGGTTTCTTGTGTATTACCTCTAATAGCCTTTTAATTGTTTAATAATTTATAATTGACACTATAGTGATAAATAGAATATAATTTTTCAGTGATTCATATGTGATAAAGTATAGAAACAAAGTTAATAGGAAAATATCAGGAAATAGGAATTCTATCTTTCTGAAAGGAGTTAATGTGCAGGAGTCAAACCTGCATCTTCTCTTGGGACACGTAAGTAAATGATATGTTGTAAAGTAGGTGTTCTCTTACAGTATGAATTATCTTTTTGAGTTTGTGTCTGATCTACATTGTAATGGCAATATAACTTTCTAAGGAATAGTGTGGGCTTTTTTCAGTGATGCAGTTTTTTCTTAAAGAAGAAGTGCTAAGGAACCAATTTTTTCAACTGTTTTTCTTCAAAGATATTTTTTATCTCTATTAAAACCTTTTATTTTATTTTTAGATAGTTTTTTTTTCTCCCAATTTTTTCTTGATCTGCCCCTGTCTGATAGTGTTGTTCTAGTTATGTTCCTTTTGTAGGTGTTTAAGAACAGTACATAATGAAGTAATTTTTTAGCTTTCCTAAGGTAAACTGATGGAACCCCAGCAATCTTATACCATAAAATTACTAATAGAGGATAGATAACAGGGGGTTTCAATCTTATAATTTTATTCTAGTTCTTTTCAGTTTATCACTGTGAATATGTATATATTTAAACTATGGACGTTAGTTAATTGTTTCAGGTAAAGTCCAGTTAAATGCCAAGCACATCTTGAAATGTATGTGCTCATCTTTACTGAAGTGTGGAAAGCATCCAAAGATGACTCCAGAATAGTTTACCTGCAGTGGCATACATACCATCTGTTTTTACAGCAATAGTAAACCTTTATAACTTGTTAGAGGCAATATTTTAAATATTTTGGAGGAGCTGGACAATGTTAAGAACTGCCTAATATAATCTGAAAAGTGCAAATGAAGAAATCTGGAATATCCACTAAACTTGTAGATAGTTGATGCTCTGGATACTGCTTCGATCCAGCAGATCAAGGAAAACCAGAGACAGAGCAGAGGAGAAAAACACACGTATTCTAGACGTGTTTGTAGATCTACTACATAATGTGTAACTGTATTAGTTTTTACAGGGTTAAAGTGGTTATTCTTGACCTGTTCTTATTAATACAAACTTTTGTATACATTCTGAGTAAACTAATTTTTTAGCAGTTTCTGCAGCAGTGTCCAATTCTTTGACAAATTTCTGCCTAATGTGAAATGAGCTTCTGCAAGTAGGAAGAAGTAATAGCATAGAGTTGTCTTCAACTTATGATTCTGTGTAAAAAAAGAACCAAAATAAAGGCTATCTCAAAAAATAAGGCAATGTTACAGTAAGGTTGTTATTTTTAATTAGTGTGGTATAGAAATCTAGACAGAAATGGAATATCAGGTGTGAAAGCTGATAGTTATATTCGGAGTAAATTACCTTGTAACTATAAAGAAAGCATTCAAATAATGTGGTGTTAATCTGCCTTAATCATGGATGTTTTCTGAGTTTAGATGGGATTATTTTCTTCACATTTGATGTTGTGTTTTCATATAAATATAGTAACAAAATTATGTAAACCAAAACATGCATAACAAACCCATCAGGTTTTAATGCTCATACCTCATAATCAAAGGAAGTTTTGATCTGGGAAATCTATAGCAATTCAGTAATGTGTAGTCATATTAATTCTCCTATTATGATTATATTTAAACAATTTAGAGCCTTGTTGTGAATATTTTATACAGGTGAAAAAATTATAAGGTTTGTAGGTGGTATATACATTTATCAAAAGTGCTCTACCTTACTCTTGTAAATGTCTATGAATCTTTTTGAAGGAGGGCTGTTGCCTTTTATTTAGCTGAGATTTCCTTGTAGGTCAGAGGAATTTTCAAGCTGCATATATATGGCTATATGCCTGAGGGGCTGAAAAGACATTTTTCTCTGAAAGCTGTAGGGTATTGCCTTAGGAATATATGACATTTTTTTCTTTTTTCTCTCCAGATTACATGTACATGCACTTGAGTTGTCTCGTATGTGCCTGTTCCTAGATCTTTGTTTTTGTAGATTGTTGGTGTGACTGGGTGTGATTTCAGCTGCCCTTGCAACTCATCAGAATATATAATTTGAGTGGGGAAATGTAATCAGGGAATTTACATAACATTTGCGTACTCAATCTGCCATTAATCTTAAGCATTTGCTTTCAGAGTGGAATATGACAGCATATAAACTATCTGTGAGTCTGTGTACTGGGATTTGATTTGTAGGGAAATAACAAATGAAAGTTAGTGAATTGATTGCTTCTGTCATAAAATGTAGTTCCTTGATTCAATAGACTTGGACCTCTCAGGAGAGAATGAAAGAAAAGGATTTGTCCTCTTTAACAGAGGGCTCAAGATTAATATGGACTTGGAAAAGCTACTTATGTACTTATCTGCATCTAAAAAGGAAAAGTAAAAGCAAGGAAAAAAAAGTGTGAAGTCATATTTTGATCCACAGCACAAAGTTCAAAGCATAGCAATAAAGGCTTAATTCTCTTTTCCTAAATACCTGTTGTAAAAAGAAAAAAATTCCAGCAGAGTAATTGGAATTACAACTATAAACCTGTATAATTGCTTCTTTAAATCCCAGCTTATCATCAATGGTAAGAAAATGAGCGTGCCTACATTCTAAAGCTCTTCATTGACAATCAGTTGTATGGAGAAACAGGACATAGTAGGAAGAGATGTTATCAGTCAGTACTGGAACGCATTAGCAACGGGATGCAGGAGGTTGTACAAGTCAGAAGAGATGAGTTTAGCTTGCAAAAATAGTAATGGAAATTGATTTCAAAGAAATAAGCACAGTTATTTGTAAACAATGAAACTTAAATGCAAATGTCTGTTTTAGTGATAGATGTGTTTGCACATTCATTTATGGAATTCCAGAATTTAGGGAATTCTGTATAGTTTCTCTGACCAATTCAGACTAAGTAATGCAGCATGAATTTTTTTAATGCTTCTCAACAACTCAGAATTACAACAATTACAAGTTGGCTGAATATCTTGTAGAATACTCATCTTTGAGAATAGTAAAATCAGTCAGTGATCTGGGAGGTTTTTAAAAGCTGAAAACTAGATTAGATTAAATTTTCTTTGCAGATTATTTACTTGCTTGTAATTTAGGCTATTCATAATGCTTACTTATATGATACTTTAAAAAGTACAATGTTATTTGTTTTTGTAGTGACTCATTTCTTTACTGTCTGATGCTCTGTTATTGGGGAAGGATTGTCATGATTCTTTAAGTATCAGAAATTGCAATGGGTCTTTTTGCAAAGAGTCTGCTTTTATGTTGTTATTGACTGCTATGTTCTTAATCTTTCTCACGTTAGGTAGTTACTAATGTCTTGTGGTTTTCTGAAGTCTTAAAATTACTGGTTTGGAGCTCTGGGAAGAAGAGAACAAAATTGGGAGGAAATACTTAATGGAACCTTATGGAAAATTAATTTTTGAATGATACACGCATGGTGATCTGGTGTACATTTTATGTTTCCTAGCATCTTTTGCTTAAGAAAAAAAGGTCTGTGAAATCACTGAGTATTTGAAACCATTTTTTTTTCACACCTGGAAGTCTTTTCTGTAGAGCAGGCACAAACAGTAATTCAATTTTTCCAGTCTCTTTGTTGTGGATTGCATTTTTTAAAATTCATTAATATGTCAAGTTATCCTACTGAAATTATCCCAGTGAGGTTTACGTAGTAATTAATTTTTACTGCTAGAAGCTTTTACTGTGGCTTTAGATTGTTCCGCTATTTCTTCAATACCTTATTTCTTTGATTCCATTTCTTCACTGCTTGTTCAAGTCCTGCGTGCCCTGGATCTCATGATAAAGGCCATAATAAATAACTGTGTATGTGGGCACCTGTCAGCATCCATGAACTGCTTGGTCAGTCTCTGGTCCTCAGGCAAATTTGAAAATAAAATTGTAGCTAGTAGTCACTGAGAAGAAAGTTTGGGGTCCTTTGGTTGTCTTTAAGAGAGTGTTGGCTTGGAAGATACCACAGGTATGCTAGTAAACTGACAGTTCCTGAATCAAGTTAATCCAACCTAGTACAAGACCAGCCTGAACAGCATCACCTTATTTCTTCTCTTGGTTACTCTTTCAAGAGAGTGATGAGAGAAGTTGGAACATGTTTTGGCATTGTGTTTTTCACAGAAGGTTTTATTGCAAGTCCTCTTTTAAGTGTCATTTTTTCTGATCGGCCTTAAGTGCTTCAAAATAACAGGTACATTCTCATGATCTGTACCCTAAATAGCTGGAATGAAATTGTACTAGAGAGTGGGGTGCTGGCAAATGGAAAGGAAACCCTGAATTGTAGCAAAGTATTTAGTAATTGCAATGGCGTTGCTATCAAACTGAGACAGTGGATGTTTCCTGTTTTTTGTCCTCAAAGTGCCAATATCAAACTTCCTTTTATGTGTATATGATGCTAGAATGTTGGTTAGTAAAACTATAACTTGAATAGTAATGAAAAATATTAGCCCTTTTGGAAGCATACCAAGTATATCTGCTTGAAAGTTTAACAATGTGAAAACCAGGTCATATTTACAACATAATTCTGCTTAAGGAAAAGGGTGAGCATTGTCCTGGGAGAGAAGTATAACTAGATCAAACTTTTCACAACTTCTCTAGGTAAGCTACATGAACCTATCCAATTAGATGCTCAAAAGTTGTCACATCTGGACAGGCCCTTATGAATAAAGAATCTGGTGGCATCCCTTTCAGTAAAAAGCAAAAGGATGGATACTTAATAAGAATGGAAACTAAATCCAGGAGTGTGCAGTAGTGCAAATATTAAGCAGCATTTCTTATAAAATAATAGTGTAACCCCACAGCCCCTTACCTATGTGCACACACTGTTATTTTTTCTAAATAAGAGACTTTTTCTGATGATGGGGCCTTTATGCCATTGCTTGCTATGATTAGCTTCTGGTGCAGTGCAGTTGTGAAACTTCATGTTTTCAGTGTGTTCACAGGTTCCTTCCCATCCGTTTTCCTGTCAGGGTCTGGCAGTTGTGCTAAATAGATCCACGGTCATCTATGCCTTTATACCTAGTGCAAAGACCTTGTCTGTAAACTTGTCTCCTTTTAACAACATAAATAATTTTATTTGAGACTCTCTTTTTTTCCCCCTATTTTCTTCATTTTCTCACACCCCCTTGGTTTGCCCAGTGCACACAGACTTCCTTATATTTTAAGCGATACCATGAATAAGAGAGATTATTTCTGTCATAAGGCATGCAAACAAGTACTCTTCAGTACTTTCCAAAATGGGTGTATTCTAGGTGTTCCACAAACTCTTCCACATGCAGATCCTCTGCTCCCAGTAGCAGGAGGTATATGTACACAATGTAGCGCAAAATCAGATCCTAACTTTACTCATGGTTAGTAACTTTACTGATTAACTGGAAAAAGACTTACTTAACTGAGAATTCTCTCAACTGTTAAGAAAATGAAAGGAGAATGCAAACACACGTTGCAGCTTGTGGGATAAGTTCTTCAAATAGAAAAGTGGGATACTGAAAAAAAAAAAAAATCAGAATTCAGTAATGAGCTATTAGGAGAAATATAAAGTGTGGCTACTTGGAAAATGCCTTTGCTAGCAGGACCGAGATGAAATACGTTGTTCTGCTTGTACTTCACAGTTAAGGAGGAGTGGGAAGAAATTTGGTATTTCTTTTGAAAAAACAGTCATTGGGGCTTTATTATTTTTTTGTGAGTTATTACTTTCCATCACATCAGACTGTGTGCAAGGTTAACAGAGGGTGAAAATCTTTTTTGGATTAAGAGACAACTTCTTTTTAGATGTCTTTCTATAGCTATAGTTAAGGGAAACCCATAATACCAGAGGCTTCTTCATTACAAACTGCTAAATGACAAGTGCTTTTTGCCTTCTACCTCATGTTGTTTTAAGCACAACAAGCTGCTGCATAAAGAGAAGAATGTCATAATCAGAAAGCACCAGAGTGGGTTTGCAAATGAATAAGTTATTTTCAAACAGAAAAGTGGAAATGGAGGAAAATTATATTAATTACTGTTTTTCTTCCTTGTAACTATATGTCACTGCACCTTCATACTGGTTTAATTGACATCATTCATCCATTAGGAACACTCTTACTGTTGTTCAGAAATTTTTCTACTTCACTGCGGGCATGTTAATGAAAGTAAAACTTTGTCTTTCTGCAGGTTAAGACTCTTGGCTTTTGACTGAAAAAATAAGAAGAGTAGCTCATGTTAAATATTTTTTTCAAGGCAATGATAACTCTTTGTCAAAGTTTTACTGGGCCCCCTGTAAAATGCACATTCATGTAGAGGACCTCAGTGTTTCTGATCTCTGAGTGAGTTAGGCACAACTTTTACTAAAATCATTCTTCAGAAAACTTGATTGGTTTGTCATTAAAAGGGGAATGATCCTCTGATTTTTAATTTAGTCTCACTTTGCAGCACATACAAGATTATTCTGGGAAGTGGTTATTGCATTGTCTGTGCAATGAAGGTGACTCGATAACTTTTAGAGCTCTGGTGGGATATTATATGGTTAAAACCAGGAGTGAGTTTATAGCAAGGAAGAGGCTGTGTGATGAGAAAGTGACTGTATGTCTGTGCAGCACCGAGGCCAGATGACAGCTGATTCCCCTTCTTAAAGTACATGCTGATTTCTTAACTACTTAAAATTTCTTCAGTGAAATGTAGACAAGTTTATGATTTATGGAAACATTCATATCCATTTCTGATTCCATCCCTGTGGTTGTCCTGCAGACCCATTATGAGTTAAACATTCAACACTGAGTGCTGCTGAATCCTGATTAGATGAATCTTCATTTTGTAATTATTTTTGCCCCAGTGTGTAACAATAACAAATCTTGATCTCTTTAATGGTAGCAGATTTCTGTTTATGGAAAGTTACTCGCTACTTACTGTTTCTATATTCAGTCTAATTAAGATGAAAGACTATGTATCTGTAATTACCATTCCCCTGAGATTATTCAGGCTAATGGTTTATAGGTAATTTAAGCATTAGATTTGTAGCTTAAACAAGGAATTATTTAATGGGATCTCCATCGTGTGGTAATCTTTGTGGGAGCTCTCCTACAAGCCGTTTTTACAAATGCATATTGATGATTGACATCTATAAATGTTTTTCAAGGCTGCATGGTCCAAATAATTTGCTAGTATTTTGGCCTCTGTTGTGGTGAGTTTTGGTTGCTGTAAAAAATGGGATCTATTGCACAAACAAATAGGATGAACAGAGGTTTTACTCTTCTAAATAATTACTGATGAAATGTGGTTGTGAACTATAGTATTTCTGTCACAAAGGTCACAGCAGGCCATTCTTATTTGGATGATTTGAGTAGCTGTTTCAGGAGCCCATTGCAGAAATGCTTGGCATTCTGCTTCACTCAGGAAGCTGTGTTTTTTCACAGTTCCACGTGTGATAACTAGTTTTTCTGTCAGACACTGGATAGGGTAACATTCAAATAATATTTGTGATGGAGTTGTCTCTAAACAGTGTCTAATTTTGTCCTGTTCTTAATTTTTTATCCCTCTGCATGTGTCACTACGGTTCAAAAAGATTATGTTTTAGGCAAATACACTATTTCAGATTCTGTGCGTGAATTATTTTGCTTTACATTTTCCTTTGTGACTTTAATGCCAATCCTATTTATGGATGCTTTTCTCTTTTCCACAATAGATCTTTGTGTATTTAAAGATTTTATGGGTGCTATTAATATCCAGCCATGAAATGATCAGTATTCTATATGTCTTTGAAAAAGTATATTCGGCAGCATTTTCCAGTCTTCGGTATTTCTTTGTATAATTCTGTTTTATAAGTTAGTTATAAGTTTAGTTACAGTGGCTGTAAGACAATCACAATGTTGGTTGTCATTGTACTTTGTTCCCTATTTTTTTCTTCTTAATTATACTGAGCTTAGGTGAATGACAGGAAGAAGTAAGTATGATTTAAGAATGAGGATATTTTTGAAATACAACTACAATGTATAACATATATTAAATTTTCTTTTAGCAGCAAACCCCAAAATTGTAGGTGAAAGTCCAATGACTAGAAGGTTTCTAATGACTAGTTCCATAGGTAAATGTAAGATACTTGGTAAAGTTTTCAGTTTTTGTGGCGATAGTAACATTTTACTGTACATCTGTTAGATTCACTCATCCCTCAGTACTTAAAGCCAGTTTCTCTTAAACTGTCCTTTTCTGGATAGTGGGATTTTTCTTCTAGGTGAAATAGACTGTGTTTGATATCACAAGTGACATTTTATGTGTCTAATATTGTCAAAAAGAGTCATCTTTAATCCGTAATGTTGGCAGGATAAAATTGCAACAAAGCAAAAAAATAGTTGCTGAATACTCGTTGAAATAAGTGCAGCAGTGCACTACAACAGCTTCTGAAAAAAAAAAAATTAATCCCATTTCTCACTTCCTGATGTGGACAGTCACAGGTATTTACTGAAACCTTTGACACTTTTTCCTGCTTTTTCTAGAGGTGAACTGTGCCATGAAAACATTCGTCAGTGTAACTCCGTTTACCAAAATGACTGTGAAATTCATTGGAATCAATGGATTAACCAAAGATAAAATGAAATCATTTTTAATATCAGTTTTGCACTTCTATGCAAGTGCCTAGAAGAAAAATCTATTTGGTTAACACAGTTTCTTTTTCTAACCTGAGACCATCCTCTTCCATGTTAGGCAAAGTAACGCATCGATGAAAAAATTACTTAATATTTGCTAAGATACTGTGTTTGTAACATAAAAGATCCTCTTTTTTATGGATTGTGCTTTTTTCTTTTTCTGTCTAATCCCTCCTGCCCTGCAAAGGGACGTTCATTCTATTCCCCATCTCTACATTTGAATTGGACTGGGCTCTACTCTACTGGGAAGTCTGTCCTGCAGGGTGATATTCAGACAAGTCTAATTATTAGACTTACTATACTGAATTGTTAAAATCATTTAGCAATTCAGTATAGTAAGTCATTTTTAGAAAGCAGCATACTAAATATTGTTGGATAGTTGTTGTCACTGCAATATTGAGTACAAATTGATTTGTTTATTGATGTTCCTTTCCTCTGTACAGTGCTTTTATTTTTTTCTGCCTTCCTCATTTGGTAGTGTATGTGTAAACAGTCCCAGTTTAAGCTTATGCTTTCATTCTGAGGCCAAAAAGAATCTGAGAGAAATTGGCAGGGGAGGAACAGAAATTGAAGGCTCCTGAGCCCTACCTGTGACCCAGCCCGCTCTCATTCTAGTTTTCTGAGATGTCTCAGATAGGATAAGGAACAAAATAATTTTAAACACCTAGATTTTACAACGCATTTAATATCTTTTCTGTGATATCCATATTTCATAAGGTTGCCCTCTGTATTTATGTCCTAGCCCAGGGTATGTGTATAGATTTTGCCTTGAGATAGAAGGTTGGCGAAAAGTCTTTAATGCTTGCTGGATGTAGAGGGGGCAAGAGAAACTATGGCTCAATGAGGAAGACTGCTTTATATATAGGAAAAAATGTAGTGCAAGTGGAGCTGTTTGGGGAGACCATACGGGGTCCTTAGATGTGATCTAGTAACTCTGCCATTCATCTAAATGACTACAGCAGCACTTTTGCTCTGGCTTTTGATGAGTGGTGCAGATATCCTGCCTCTGGGCACTGTAGAGCAGTGTTTTGGTCTCTGTATGACAGTTGTGTATTTCAACCTTGGGTAGCTCTAGATGCTTCATGTACCCAGGGGTTTAAACTGGTGATGGGCGTTGTTGCTTGAGAAATTACGCATTATTATTTCTTTTAGGTTCAGTGAAGTACTACATAAATGGTTCGATAAAATTACTATCTACATGGCCGCTGCTTTTGTTTAAGCTGAAGAAACCATGCCACTGGGAGAAAAAGAACCTGTTATTAGCAGGTACAAAAGCTGATGATCTCTGTGTTACCAGCCATTCTTGGTCAGGTTATATTTATTATTAACACTAAATTGGTTATTTATAAAGCCTGAATGACAAATCCATAACTACTGAGGACAAGGAGTGAAAATACGGTGATGCGAACTGAATATATATATGTATATAACTCATATGAAACAAAGACATTAATCCATTTGTTACTCTTGATCATTTTAGAAGAAACTTTTCACTAGCAATTTATGGCCTGTCAAAAAAATATTCCTATGGATGAAAACCTGATCTTGTTGGGGCTTGATTTTCTTATGGCAAAGTCAGCATACCCACTTCCTGATTAAAACCCTGCTCTTTTTCAGAGATGGTGATGATGAGAAGAAAATGTTTTGTTTGTAGGCATTTAAGAAGAACAGGAAAAACTGTACTACTATATGAACATCTGACTGAAATGCCATTATCTAAGAACTCCAAGGTTTAGTCATATTCATTTAGTATTAGATTTGGGAA
>NW_008591429.1:0-48816 GCF_000691845.1 Merops nubicus | reverse complement strand
CTGCTGAAGCTCTTCTTGTTTCCATGGAGCTTTTCTTGAGCAGAATTTGACACCTAGGTTTGGGGATTGCACTGGGGGAGATTTAAATCAATATTTATTTATTGTCTTAATACCATTTCCGAAAACAAAGCTTTATTGCAGTGTTAGTAAACAATCACTTTTCCCTCCGTGCTCTTTTGCATTACACTATCTACCTTGCTCTGTCACCTTCCAGTACAAGCTAACAGCTGCTGTGTTGTTCACTTTGGGTTTTTTGGGGGGATTGTTTCTTATTGTTTTGTTTCGGTACAGTTGTTTTAAAAGTATATTAAATATTACTCAGGGAACCTGCAAGCCTTTTAGAGATTTTCATGATCATGTTTACTCTTTTATTTTGAAAAAAAAACAAAACAACAAAAAAAATCCCCATGCTTCTACCTACGTAAGATACCTCATTATATGTTTTTTAAACTTCCTTTAATTATCATAACTATTTCAATTTACCAAATCACAAAAATAATATTTAGAATAATTTCCATAACCATTTTTGTTATTTTGCTTTTAATAGATAAATAGTATCTTGAAAAAAATATGTATTTGCCAAAGTAAGTTTTAAAAAAATGTTTGAAAGGCAAGTTGTAAAGGAATTCTGCACGTTTTGCATCAGACATTTTGGGCATCTGTTGCAAAAACTGTAGCAATTGTGAAACGCAGTAAAACTTCCCGATGCCATTTTTTAATTTCTAATAGAGAGCTCAAAGTAACTTCTGAGATGACTAAAAACTTGAACTTTTATGCTGTATAATCTGAGATGAACCTCCAGTTTAGACCTGTGGTTTTGACATTAATCCATTTAGAAAGTGGACCCAGTTGTTGTCTTAATAATCAGTTGTCTGCCCCAAAGATCTCTCTAGGCACTAGTGAAAAAACAGCTAGAATTTCTATGCTATTGATCCATTTGTTGTGAAGCTATGAAAAATGCTCTTACAGAGACTTATGCTCTTACAGAGATGAAAAGAGGAGTAAGTTGGAGCAATGCAGACCAGGGAAGAAGCAGCTGGATGCAGAGTTTGTCCAGTATGATGGGAGAGTTATAATCCTTGTCATGAGGAATACTGGGAGCGATGCTGCTGAGAGCAGTGTAAGACATAGCAGAGAAGCTGGTATGAATTATAATAGTACTAGGAGATGGTAGCTTCTCAACTGTTCTTTCTTCTGCATTTTCTCTGTTTTCAAATAGAAAAGTGGATAGATTTCATGAAAGATGTGCTTATTTTCCCCCTGGTATTTCCAGTCAGGAATCATAGACCTCAAGTTTGCTTCATTCCTTTTGCAATGTTGGCTGAGCATATGGACACACTCTGTAAAACTTGTGCTGGCTTGCATTTTGTTCTTATTTAGTATTAATTCATTTATGATTATTGACTTTGTTCCTGTTTTACTGATGTTTAAAGGAAATCAGCTGACTAACAGAAAGGATGATTTTGTATCTTTATGAATTACATTAACTGTGATACTGTCACCATAAAAACAAAAAAATGAATACCCTTCACTTTTCTTCAAAAAGATTTTTCTCTCTATTGGTAAAATGACACTTAGCAATGCTAACACTAAAAATGGTTAGAAGATTTAAAAAGTAACTACCCACCCTCAAACACAAACAAGCACAGGAGTGGTCTGCACATCTTTTACTACTGGATTTTACTAGTCTCCCTGCCTGTGGACTGCATCCTTGGAAAGGGTGTCTGCTCCCCCCCTCTTGCTGAGGCAGCAATGGTTTTGTGATTAGATTTGAATAAGAGCCCACTATGCTGTACAATGGAGACCTGACATTTCTCTCACCCATTTTTATTACTATATTTCTTGTGACCCTCTAGCTTGTCACTTACTTTCATTCTGTGATTGTGCTGGGACATAAAAGATTTTTTTTTTCCTTCTGTGTGGCCTTATTTAACTTTTTTTTTTTTTTTTTTTTACATAGTTGCTAGTGTACAAGTAGGTTAGGAAAAAGAAAGCATGTTTATGACAAGGCCATTGGCCTTGTTTTTATTTGATGGAACTCAGAGCTAAAGTCAGATCTGTCAGTGATCTCAGCACTTTACTTAAAGCCTTCCTGGTTTCTTCACCACTCTCTTCATCCTCAGAATTGTAAATCAATACCCTTTGATCTAAACATAAAAGCCTGGGAGGCTTATGTTGTGGATCTCTTCCCCTGTGCCTTGCTTCATTTAGTTCTGTTGCTAAATCTGGTCTAAGGAAATCAAATGCAATATTGAACTGACAATTAATAGCTCTGCTCAAGACTGCCAGAAAGTAATTTCTAAGATAGTTTGCAACAACCTTTGCATTGTACTGATCTATTTTTTCCCCCCCTTTTTCTTAGTATTCTGCTTAGCACATGCAGGTAGCGTTCTGAAAGAAGTTTAAAGTATCTGAACCAGGAAATTTAAATACTTTTTCCTTAATTGAAATATTAATTTTCTGAGGGATAAAAATAAAATTTAAAAGAATGTGTAGTAATATGTCTCCAAATGTTGAAGAATTCTGAGGAACAGAAGTGTTTTGTCAACTGAACCAACTTTGACCATCTGGAGTAAGCTGTAACTACAACAAATTGCATTTTCCTCCTGTGTCTGCAAAAATCAACATTTATGCTTTTCAGTGCTTAAGCTCTTGTTAGTTCACTTCTACAGACTAGTACTGAGTGGAATGTTACCTCTTTTGTTTACTATTGCATCGTGAGCATTAGGGTTTTTCTTTTTTTTTCTCTTTTGCTCAGAGTCTGAACAGTGGAAAACATGTGCAAAAAGTTTATTTTTGCTATGATTTGTGAGACTACTATGGTATACAAAATGAATATTTAAGGAGAGAGGCCTAGGACTTCTCAGGAGTTTTATACTGCAACTTCTGTGGCCAGAACGAGAAAACTCATGTGTCAAATCAGCGGCTTCTGACAGCTAAAATTTTTTAAAGTGTCATTCTGTGGAACAAAAAGATAAATCAAGTCCAATCCTTGCTAATTACTTTATCTGAAAAGTACTAAGATGGTGGTGAAAGGGAGCAGCTGGAAGCCCTTAGCTCCACGGGCTTATAGCTAAAAAATCTGAGCACTTCTTATCCTTCCATTTTCCTTGTTGTTGGTTCTGCCCTTTCACCTTTGTTTGTTAACACCTCAGCTGTGTTAAATGTAAATGCCTCAAATTCCAGACAGACTGCAATGTTGATTTTAAGAGTGGAAAAGTGAAAAGCAAGTTGTTAGGAAATAAGGACAAAAATGGATCTTAACTAAACCAGCTAAACTGTCACTGAGTATGAAATCTGCTTCACACGAATGATAGGTTTTTATTTCTGAGTTCTTCCAATGCACCAATACTTAAAAAATACTTTTAATCTTTAAAAAGGCAAAATTATGCTAGTCAGAAAATTACAAAATTGAGATCTTAAAGTCCCATTTTTGTATGCTTCATCAAACGATCATTAAATTTCAAATGATTGTTGGGTTCATTGTTATTTTCCAGTGGGTTTTTAAATCTTTAGACTTCACTTTCTAAAGCTCTTTCTACAAAATAAGGGCTTAAAATTAATTTTCTTTCAGAATGATTAAGATTTTAGTCTGATTCTTAGAGTAAGGGATTAAAACATTTAAACAAGTATTTGAATTTTTACTATGTTCTTGGTGATACTACAGTTTTATCTTATATTGACTACAGCATAGTTGATCATTTTAGTCATGCCTTGAAAATTAAGTGATTTTTTTGTTTTGTGACCGTAGGCTCAAAAGTGAGCACCTGTGGGAAGTTCTTCATGTTGTGGCCAAGCCAGAAAGCATGGGACCCAAATTACCACTCCCCAGGTTTTATGTTTGTTCTAGCTGTTACCTAAGCTGCATTCTCTTTCTGAAAACAAATCTTAAATTGGTTTTATGCACCAATAACCTAAACTACTGTTTTCCAAGATGCCAGGAATCCTCAGTGTCTGTTAATCAGCTCTTATGAACTTGTGCTTTCTTGTGATTGATTCTATAAGGGAAGAATATGGTTTGAATACAGACTTCTGCACCATATTAGAAAACGAAAATGTATAGGAAATAGAAAGTTGCTGATCTGGTTGAGTTTTAAAATAAATAGCAGCATCCCTGCCAGCTGGACTGAACTAAAGAGACTTCTTGAAACAATAAAACTTTTTCCTGTGTAAATTACATTATAATGTGGTGAATTATTCATTAAGTAACTCATGTCTTCAGCTTTTGAGCAATAAGCACTGTTATGTCTGGGAACTCAGCTCCTTTGACAGATGGATATCTTATTTCTGGTTGTTTGCCATACAGAGACAGCTCATACATCACAAACGGTATTTTTTGTGACACTTTCCTGATATTTTCAGCTGTGAAAACTTATATGACCTATTGTAGTAACAGCTTATCCTGAGGAGTGTGAATATATGGAAAAACTTTACTCTCACAAATAATTCAAACAAAAAGAAGCCTGGCATGACTACTGAAATGTAGTGATTACTCAGAATTTATCTCAGCATACCTGAGAAGTGATTTTGACCTCCTGTTTTATGCTTTTAGGCTTTTATTTATTAAAAAGTCGTAATTTCTAGCTGCTACATAACTTTCTGTGTTTTAGTTGAGGTAGATTTATGTACAACTCCTCATCATGTATGGGGAAAAAACTTTACATTGAGAAAAGTCAATGAAACTACGCTGGGGAAAGTAAGGTTAAAATTTAATGGACAACTGTTAGAAACACCTTTTTCTGTGCAAGTCTTACAACAGTTAATATCTGATCCTCTGCTGCAAAATTACAGTAAATGAAGCCTGGCACAAATGTGATTTTAAAGTCATGATATACCTGGAGGGGAAAAAAGCTATTTATGTTAATTGCATCTCTGCAACTGAAAATTACTGAAAATCATGTCAATCTAATATACATATAGTAATATTTCAGATTTCCTATCCTCAACAATGATGTGTAAATGATTTTCCATTTAAAAGTGAAAATAATAAAATATTTCTAAGATCACCTGACTTGTGTAATCAAGGACTGCAGGAGCTAAAAATGGTCCACATCATTCTGTCTGAAATTATCTGTCGGGCTTTGGTTTTTCATTCCAACTCAGAACAACCAGAGTTCTAAAAGTTCCTATAAAGGTTTTTTCCAGTTTTTATTTTATTAACTTCTAAATCTATGTAAAAGGAATACAAATTGGGTTTTAGATATTTGTTTGTTTTTATCTTGCCCACTGGTGATTGGGAGCTAAAGCACCTCTACTTTGAAACTCTTGGCCTAAAACTAAAGAGTTGTTTCTTGGCCTTGAAGTAAAGAAGGTGTGTTTTCCTGAAATATGTAATGAACCATCACCATTTCTAGGAAAACTTTCCACTTTTCTAGGATTTTTTTTTTTTTTTTTGGTAGGAAAGCTGCTTTGGGAAAACACAACAAGAAAAAAAATGGGAATACTCTTTATTTTTATAGTTCATAAGTATTTCATGGTATTTTGTTACAATAAAAACTCTACCTTGATCCTTCCCCTTTTAAAAGGAATGGTGACATTCTCTTTGATTTTGATTTTAGCAGCAAGGTGAACGCTGAGTGTTTCTGGCAGTTGTGTTCATTATGTGACAGGTCTATGGATTAAACAAGCCAATTAAGCAGGGAGTTGGCTTTAGCTGACTTTTTTCTTTGTATGAATGCAATTTAAAAAATACAGTGGTTTTCAAAATTACATTTCCCGGTTGGTGCCCTGTTATATTAACATCACTGTGGCACATACTTGCTATTTCTATTGAATACAAATATATTAGGACTCAATAAACTGGCAACTGCTTTATAGGAACTTAGTGAATGTATGCATTGTATAAAATGCAGTTTGTTAAATGGTAGAAGTGAAAATGTAGGCATGGGTGGTATGAAATATATCAAGTGCTCCTCTAGCTGTGCCAGCTCTCTTGCCTAGTGAGACATCTGCTGAAAATCACGTGCAGAATCTCTGATGTTGAATGCTGAAGTGGCCTTTGGAGGAATCCATGCAGTGGAACTGGCATGACTTTGTAATACAAAGTACACGGGATTAGAGACAAGCCATACTCAAATCAGGACTATTTTTTGAAACAGATGACTATCTGGTGTATAAAGAGAAACAAAACTTTAACTATTTTTATTAATTCTTCAGTAACTGCCCTGTGCCTCCTATAGGACTTCCATTATGACTTGGTATAGCAAGTAAAGAAGGCAAAAAGACCATAATAACTTCCAGACCAAGCCAGAGCCTGACAAAGTTAAATCCAAAAGTCATGGCGTAACAGCATACAAACAAGTTCCTCTTGATTGTCGGGAGGACCCGCTCCCAGATCTCCAGGTGAGCAGAACCTAGACAGTTTCTTGCCACTGTATTAATTTTAGATTTTGTAGGGAGATCACTTGGATGTAGATTATCTTTTAGTACCTCCCAGAATATATTCTAACTGCTTATTTTGAAACTAAAATACTGGCTTCTTAAACTTTCTCTGTAGCCTAAATATACCTATTACTGGAATTTCATTATTAACTTTCTGTTTTACCACTGAATGCTTGAGGAGTTTAATTTGCAGAATTTACAACAGTGTGTGCAATGACATGTACAGTAGAGTCAATGGTACAGGCATTACCTTATATGCCTTGTACTCACCCAGAAAATTCACATGCAACCATTTTCACGAGAAAAAGTGAAGTGTAAGTACAGGGTTACAAAGTAGGGACTTCAGGCCAGATAATCTTTAAATTTCCATAGATGTGGGCTGGCAGCTAATGGGGATTTCCAAAGAATTTTGGCAACTACAGACACCCTTGAAACACTGAGCACCCAAGTACCTTTGTAGATGAGCTTTTTGTCCACAGGGGTTGTGCTATACTGGATGCTGCCTATATTTTACCTTCCTTATTTAGAAGAGGAAGAATGTATGTATTTAAAGCTATTTTTGATGGCTCAGTTTTTATCTTTAAATTCTTCAAGCATTATCCAAAATATTGGGTAACGTTTTTACCACAACAGTAGCAATAGTCTCTTATCTCAGTCTCTAAATTAAGGAAGCTCATGTTAAGTTTCACATGCACTGTACATTATTAATTAAAAATAAAGTTCCATTCATTAAAATGAAAGGTCATTAATGTAATTGTTCTAGGATCTGATTAAACAAATGGAAATTGCTGGATCAGTAGAACTACAGATGCTGAAAGAATTAATGCTAAAGGAAATATTCACCAAATTGCTTGATATTCCCCTGTACAATTATATGACATGAAAGAGGTCACAGATCTTTCAAAAGAGACAAGGTTATCTATGACAGAAAAAGCATTAAAAAAAATGCAAGAATTAGAAGGCTCAAAATTTTTCCACTGGATTCTGTGTGAACTATAAAATAAGTTTTCTCTATGTTTAAAGAACGTTACAGATGAGGAGTGCATGTAGTACAGTAATTCAGTGTGCATCAGGAAAAAGAATGTCTCAGCAAGGAAGAGTCAAAGGTCACTGCTAAGAGCAGCAGTATCTTTGCCTGTATGAAATGTATGAACCATTAGTTTTCCTAGGTGTGCTAGGCTTACGTGGGTTATGAATTTACCTGTGTAATCACACTGCAGTTTAAACTTCTGTGCCCAGGATATGTGAGATTTTCCTATTAAATATATATGAGGCATAGAAGGAGGACAGGAGCTGCTATGTCTTTCAAGTATTTCTAACAGGAGTTGCTAAGGCATCATTCTCCTACTATTGTTATACAGGAATCAGTATCTTAAGCCATTTTAAATGTGAAGGGTGTTGACTTTCTTTAACTTGGTGGCAGGGAACACCTGGATTAAAGCTGCAGAAGTTAGCTGCTATTCACTGATGGATGAGGAGTCTGGATATCATTTCAAACAGTTTTGCTTTGTAGTGAAATTTGCAGTCTGTCTTCTGGATTTTTATTCATTCAACACAGTGTGGGAAAATGAACTATATGTACAGATGAGAGCAATATGTGGTAGGAACCTGTATAGTTCTTAAAATTCTCAAATATTCTACACTGAAATGGCTCATATTTCTTTGCTTATTAGTCACTTTTGCCCTTGCTGCTTACTCCACCTGGGTTCCTATAGCACTGTTCACGACAGGAGAGAATAACTACGATAGAACTCTGAGGCAGTGTAACAATTCTCAAATATTTTTGTTTTGCTTTTCAGTCTAAGATGACAAGTGAATTGAAGAGGAGGGAATTTAACTAAACTGCTTTGCTAATTCTCCTTTTAGTATCATTGACCCAGGGACATCACATTAATTTAATGTAAGAGTTTTATCACCTGACTTCCCCTTTCTACCAGCTGGGCCTTTACTTAGAACCAAGTGCCTAGAACAGCCTCTGAGGTCATGAGTTGCATTAGGTGGTACTGCAGCAACCTGAGGTGCCTGTCACAGGAAGAATGTGTCATTACCTGGAGGTGGTTCTCAGCAATGATTGTAATGGGAACCTTTGAAGCTGGAGTGACTAGCTGCCTAACTGCTTGGTGGCTAATGGTAGATAAGATTAATTTTACCTGTGGAGCTAAAGTCTTATAGCCTGAAAGTCTTATAAAGCCTTATAAAGTCTTTTACCTGAAAATGCTATTCAGCAACCTACTTAAGGAGACACTTCACTTTAGGTATATACATAAGTCTTAATTATTTTGCTGGTGGACTTGGAAATTCCAGAAATTCCTCATGGATTTCTTTATTGAGACCAATTATCTATTCTGACGTGGTAATCAGTATTCCCATTGTAGTTGTAGGACCATATTGTCTTGAATATCAATGCATAGCTGTTCCTCCCACTCAACATAATTCTCATGGTTTTCCACTTCTCTGTAATGTAGTAGAAGACTACTCTGCCTTTGTGGGCATTGGGTAGGGAAGTGATACTGATTTCTAAGTTATTTAAAATGTAGTTACAAGACTGGAAGTATCCCTAGAATGTGTAGTACAGCTAATTCATTCTTTGTAGTGCAAAATATTTCATTAATGCCTCTGCATCTTCCTACAGTGACAGCATCCCTGACTGCTTCACTACCTCAGAAACTGAAAGTTACTAAAACCAATTTTGTCTTCTTTTGAATGGCATTCCCAAGTCTTTGTTCAGATGCCATTTTCTGGCAAATTTTCATTTTCCCAAGAGTGAAATGGGTCTGTTAAGGTGATTCTTCCTACTGTCAGACAGATTTTACTATTATTTGTGTTATTTATGCTTTTTGCTGAAACAGCTCTCTGTTTTGTTTGGAGAAATTACTGTCTGTCAGATACAAGGTATGGCCTGTATTTGGTATTTATACTTCTGCATTAGTTCTAGGAAACAGTGAGACCAAGCTACCTAAGTTCAAAAAGGAGCTGTAGTCCTGCTTATGATGCAGAAATCTAGTGCTGTCAATGAAATTCTGACAGTGGGTGAGTCAGAATTAGTAGAGCTGAAATGTTCAATGAAGTAAATAGAGCAGTGCATATCTCACGGGCTTCTGAAATACAGATTATGCAAGCAAGATTTTGAAAATGTACATTTTATCCCTTCTTCCTAGCACACCCTCCACCATATTTCTCCTTCCTGTCTTCCACTTCTATAAACCAGTTTGCTGAGAACACCTCTAGTTTGAACCTAATATGGTTCCAAGAAAAACAGAACTTCATCTGTGATACAGGAAAACTCCCTAATGGGAAATCTAATGATAGCATATTCTCCAAGGAAAGCTGCCACCTTAGACCATGTCCCTGCAGGACAGAAAGTGAACAACTGCAGTATTCGTTGTGTAAAATGTGTGTGCATGTGTATGGTGACATGACACAATGCTTTGTGACAGCTCAGCTTATTCTGGGTCCTTCACATGACAGATAAAATGATTTCTGTAATTATTCTTAGGTATAGGACCCAAAGTCAGTTCTGTTAATGCATGTACTTGGATTGTTTGGCATAAAATACTTTTAGGTATCTCATTTAAACACCCCTCTGGAAAAAAAAAGGAAAACGGAAGTGGCTGAGTGGATGGGTTGCAACTGTATTGCTTCTAGGCCCAGGAAAAAGGCAAAGATAACTGGCTTATTTTAATTTCAAATGTTTCAGTTGCAGTGAAATTTCATCCCAAGGCTTACATAACCAGACTTGCTTTTCTTCTAGCTAAATTAGCTCTTGTTTAACTTCAAAGTTAAATTAAGATCATTGCCACTTTGTGCTAAGGAGTAGGAGAACATTTAAATGTGTAGTTGCTTTAGAACAGAAATGTACATTAACTGTACCAGTGATAAAACACCACTTGTCATTACAAGTCTTTTATTACTACTTGTGATTAGAAATTGATGAATTCTAGAATCAGACATACTTCTGTGAAAATTATTGTATATATGTCTGCCTTATTTTAAAACAATTGTTAGGTTTATAATTTGATGGGAATGTAGAATATTTTTAAAAATGCCTAATATAATTAGTAAATTAAGTAAGAAAAAAGTCTTTGTAGTATTCTAAAGCCTGAAGAGGTTTTGTTGTGTAGCAATAATGCGGTTTTTACTATCCATTTAGAGAAATTCTTTTCAACTTCGAATTTTTTTTTCTTTAATGAACATTCAGGGTGACTTTTGTCATGCATTTTTCATGCATTTTTAGGTTTACAACTGGGCTGTTTTGCTTTCATTCCACGAATTTAGTCAGTTGGTGTGTTTCCAGGATTACTGAATGGTTGAACCTACCTCAGTGATATACAGGGTCTACAGAAAAAATAGTTTTGAGACTTACATGCTTAAGAGAGAGGGAATATGTAAAAAAAAAACCCAAAACAAAACAAAAAAAACCAAACCAAACCAACCAAACAAAAGAAACCAACCAAACAAAAAAACCCCAAAAAAACCCAACCCAAAACAAAACAAAAAAAAGCCAGAACAGAATCATCTACCAAAGGTGCCAGTGCAGCCAGTGGCTTTATTTCTCAGGCAAGCAAGGAAAGTCCATGAGAGGAGATTTTTTTGATTGCATTTTGGGAAAATTTTTCTATGAGTTAATTTTGCAAAGGCTGTAATCTGCTAGCAGGAATAGTATGAAAAGCGCTGGGAGAAATGCATTCCTGGTTTAATTTGGTATAAAATGATGCACTTCTGTCAGAACCAGGAACTGGGTGATCCTTGTAGTCCCTTCCAACCCTGACAGATTCTGTTTCTGTTTTAGCAGAGGACTTATTAGTGTTGGCTTGATGGTTGGACTTGATCTTAAAGGTCTCTTCCAACCTAAAGGATTCTATGACTTGGTGTGTGTTATTTTACAGGCAATTCTTGAAAAATTTACTGGAAGGAAAAACTGGAAATTGGGAGGGAGAGATATTTTTACTTCTCAGTGAACTGTTCATGTAATAACGTTATCACTTTTGCTATGGCCTGTCTTGGTGAGGCATACCATCTACTAACTCCTCAGAATGGTGGGCAGCATTAGACATGAGACTAAAAGAGTACAGAGGCTTGTAGTTAGCTTAATGTTTCAGAAATCTGGACCCTTCGGAAAACAAGATATATTTCACTTTCATTGCCATCAGAAGGAACTCCTGACAGCCTTAAAAAGTAGCAACCTTTGGTGTTTTTATTTGTCTGGTATACACTGTGGCATACTCCTGACTCCTGTGTTGTCTGTCCACCTGAACACTTATCACAAAGTTTTTGAAAAATGCAAACAAGCTTAAAGCTACAAGCAAAGGTAAAGCATGGGTCAGATCAAATCCAGGTGATGTAAAACTCAGGGAGGTGTCAGTCAGTAGGATAATTAAAACTTTGTGTTACCTGTAGCTTATTTTAGCAAGGCGTATTTTGGCAAGGTTTCCTATAGAAAGATCTATTTGTTTAAAGTACATCATTATTAAGGTAAGTGCTGTAACATGAGTTCCATAATTTTAATGCAAATTTGAAATGGAAATGTGGCCATCAGTGCTTCCTTTGATCTCTTGCTGCTTTGTATTAAAGTGGTCACATTCAAATTCTCCACACGGATATGCTGGGCTTTGCAAAATTCAGGCAGAATGGAGCTTAAATTCGTAGTGTCCTTTTTTAGTCTGGAAATCAACAGTTTGATAAATGGACTATTGCAAAAGCATATCTTTGCAAAAATTCCCCCCTCTCCAGTATTTGTTTAATATTAGAGTGTTTTGCTATTTAAAATCTACAGATAAGGTGTGTACTTTTAAGCTGTGCCTGTTTCCAGCCTGAATGTTGGCAGCCCTGGGGCTGTGCCCGCATCAGGGGTATGATGGCAGAGGAAATACTGTGTTCCTTCCCCTGTTTAATGCCATAGAAACCTTCTGATTCCAAAAGGTCTCAGTTTACTGTGGCCGTCAGACAGCTGTCATTTATTAATGAATATGACAGATGCAACACCTAGGGTCAATTATGATAATATATTTGAGATGTGAAGACACTCTCCGTAACTGGACTAAGCATATTAATTCATTACACACATAGAACCAGACAGCCGTGGATTAAATAGTGTGGTTGGTTTGTTTCTTATTGTGTGGGCCACTTTAGAAATGATGAGCAAGGGAAACTGCTGGGTCTTAATTCTGCATAAGGTATGCTATAAGTGCATAGGAGTATAAACCACTTATTTCTTAGCATTATTTCTTTAGTCTTGTTCTGTGTGGTTTCTCTGGCATTCAGTATTCATCAGGAGTTTGCTATCAGTTGTGACAACAAAGTATCAAATTTCATTTTTATAAAGCATTATAATTCCCCTGCTTCTTTTATTCTATTTTCACTTACAAAACATCAAATGGTATTTCACTACATTTCACTCAAAGAACAATAAACTAATGTCAGAGAAAAAACTTTTAGAGAATCCAAAAGGAATTTTCTATGGAATGGAAGGAAAGACCAACTGAGTGCTAGCATGACTAGGTGGTGTAGATGGGAACCATATCTGAGAAAACAAGGGAAGACAAACAGTTTGAAGCTGGTAATGAGAAACAGCAAGCCCTTTTTGTTATCAACTTCCTCTATTCTTCATCTAATTAAAGGTTTTAAAAGTAGATTAATAAGGACGTTTAGTCTTGTTTACTACAGACAACGTTTCATCTGAGGCAGCAGACTCTCAGCTTAGCTTTTAAAAAGTTCTCTGACTGGGTTGCTGTTTTTACAGTAATTTAAAAGGTTTTTCAGAGGGAAAGTGAAGCTTTCTAAACTTTTTCCTGAGCCACTTTAGGCTTTAAAACATCTTGAGCCTGAACAGTCAGTGTAGGCTGTTGAATTATCAGTAGAGCCAAGAAGACACAGTGCAGAAGCCAGCTAGTAGGTCCTTAAGTTATTTAATCTTTTTCTGAGTCTACGTGTATTTACAAGTCTGTCCTGTGTGGTAAATGCTGACTTCATAACTGTTAAAATACAATATTTTTCATCATCAGTAGAAGAGCCCAGGAGTCATGAAGATAATCATGCTTTTGTTCTGTCTGGCTAATTCAGGATAAAATGTTACACATGTCAAGTAATTAATCATGAGTTATAATACACTGACTTACAAGACTGCTTTCTTTCCCACCTCTGTGATGAAAGCCTTGAAAATCTACTAGTGCACATCTCGATACCTTTAACCTGTACCTGCCTAATCTAAGGTCTGATGCCAAAAGCAGTATCTTCCGTGAACTTAAAGCTGGGAGTTGATCAACTCTCTCAGTTTTTCTACATAACATTCTCTGCATATAGGTCTCAGTTCCTTCTGTCTGTGATTCAGCTTTAAGCTCATCTCCAGAAAGCTAAATCAGCTTTAAGAAAACAAAACAGACACAAAACCTCTTTACAAATTATTATATTATTTTATACAGATCTGTTTAATAATTATTATTGTTCATTATTATAAAAAAATCTGAACAGTGAATTGAACTTGATAATTGAAATGAATATAGATATTGTGTGGAGTACTCAGCTATTATACTTAAGGGAAAAAAAATAATTCAGTGTTCCTGCATGTGACAGGTAAAAGGTCTAAAATCTGTCGGAATTAGATGTCACCTGTTATTATTGATCAATTGCTTGCTGTCCCACTGCAGAACATACTTCTTTGAATTAGAGTCTTGCTGTATAGCCATACACTGACATCATTTCTCATGGGCATTAATGTACAATATTTGTAAAACAGTCTTGTTGCTGGAAAATACTGCTTCAGCAGTCAAACTGGTGGGGTCGTGTTCTGAATTTAATTCTGATGCACTCTTAAAGTGATTGCAGACTGTATAGGTAGTTTTGTGTTCAAAATTAATGAATGTTTTTTCAAAAGGTGAATTGTTTTGTCTTCCTTCAGACTAAGAAGGGGACCATATGACTTGAAGCTCACAAAGACAGCAATCAACAAACTAGCTGAATTATATATTAAGAACTGTTTTGTGGTGAGTATGTTGAGTTTTTCAGGTGAAGATTCTGTGACCCATTCCTTTAAATAAATGGAAATCACAAAGTTGCAATAGTTGAATGAAACCTCAAAAAATTAATCTTACAAAATTGTATTAAAAATTAAATGCTACTGTTTCACTACTTTAGCTAAAGGACTCCATTCTAGTGCAGATCTTTTTGTTTTGTTTTTGATCAACATTCTTACATTTAATTGTCACTTTGTGATACCTAATGCTGTATATTGTAGTTGTATCATCAACTCTCTCATTCCTTGACTGTATCTGAATATTCCATTGCAGTTATATTTGCAATGTTATACTATTGACTGGCACTTTAGGCATTGCCTGTGTAGCAACCTGACTGTCTTCATCTGTTCCAGTCACATTCAGAAAAGGGATAAAGCCCATTCTTGCTGAAATTAGATCAGTTCTCACTGGAGACTGTAATGTGGCTGGCAGTGAGGATGCTCCTTCATGCACCCCATGGCCAAACAGCTGAGAGAGAAGTGCTGCAGACAGGTCAGAATTCTTCCCACGGGGCGCAGGCTCTGTGTGACAGCTGGAAATACAAGGTGGTTCGTAAACTGAGTGCAGGGGTTCTAAACACTGTGCCTTTGGTTTTCTGAGATAATTTACTAGGATTTTTTTAGAAAAGCAAAACATTAGCATGTCAAAATACTGAGCTTTATTCCTTTAAATTTAGTCTTTTTTTTGGGCTGACTGTGCAGAGGAAGAAGTAACAAGGAAACTAATACTTAGGAATTTTTTTGCAAAGTTATCTGCCATAGACCTCTCTACTGAGGCCTTGTGCCTATAGCCATTCAGCACCATTAGGTAACCTAAAGCTCTAAGAAAGAAATAGATTTTTAGGGGCATGATTCAGCCTGCTTTCAAGGCAAAGGGGAATTTCCACCTGACATGGAAGACATTCAGCTGACAGCAAGTATTACAATTTCTCCACCGTGTCATGCAGTAAGGTAATGTATCTAGCAAATGCGTCTTGAAAACTTCTGCCTTCTCTACTTTCCAAAATTGTGATCCTACAATTATTTGAAAGCAAGCAAATTTTAGTGGAAAACAAACAGAATGTTTTGCTGCCTCTATATCTACTCATGGATGCCTGACAGTTCATTAATGAAATGTGACAGTTCATTAAAGAGATCTGATAGATAATTCACACTTTATCTTTTTTTATCTGTACTTTGATTCTTGCAGGAAAAAATATAACTTTTCTGCTAAAATGCTTTACAGTGACAGCTCCGAAGTTTAGAACTGTGCCCTGAGTGTAGGTAGTAGGGTGTGTGTCCTGAGGCAGGGGTACGTTGCTTTGGATTATCTGCTGGAGGAGCACTGGCAGGAAGAAGCAGTGGGGCAGGCCTGGGTAAAGGGGGCAGAGCAGCAGTGAGCAGACTGTAGTCAGGGCAGGGATCTGTGCTATGGAGCTGCACAGCTGCCTTTCAGTCCTTCACCATTGTTCCCTTCCCACAGAAATCCTTGAGAGCCTGGCAGGTGTTTCCTGCCAAAGCTGGGGATTGTCTCCTATTGAGTGGACTGTGCTCATTCACTTGGTGATTGCTGCCTCACCACTGCTTCCAGCTTCACCTCCAAGCCTAGTCCTAGCACTCTTCCTTCCTTTCTTCCCAGGGGCTCCCTACTGAGGTACTCCTCTGCAGAGATACATTCTACCTCTGTCTTTTTCTGTCTGTACCTCCTCACTCTTGAGAACTAAGCTGTCATAGACCATGTCTGTAGGATGCTGAAGCAGGCTCATTAAAAAAGTGATGTTGGAGTGGCTGCTGTTCCACCTAAACGATTCCACACAGTTAAACATATTGCTGTAGACTAGTGAAAAATCACCCTCGAGCAGATTTCTGTCAGGCTAAAATTCAGGAGGTAACTACACTGAGTTTGTTTAGTGGCATAAAGGGAAATGCATTCATGTGAAAATTATTTGGCATGCCTGATAACAGATTTTATAGCTGATAAAATATTTTAAGGATCTCTTGATACTTGCACAGAAAGAACATAAAACCCAGTAAGATTTCCCTGCTTAAATAATTCTGAAATAATATACTTGTGGATAGCAAAAAAAAATAAATTAACATTGTGATTTGCCAACATAACACTTTCAGATGAGTCCAATATATGCTAGTTAACTCCCTAGAGATATTACTGAAACATGGGCTGAGGAGAAGTGATGATTAAGACTGATTTCCTTATAGTCTTTGGAGGGAAATGGTTTGTCACATCAGAGAAAAGGAAAAATACAGGAAAAATGAAAAAAAAAAAAGCACCAAACCAAAACACCAGAACAAATGTCCTTACTGATTGGAATGATTTTGTTTTCTTTTAATGCCAATACACTTTATTTGTGTGGCCATAATATTCCCTGTTTTTTTGCAGGATTCAAATCTGATAAAATAGTCTGCTCTCCCTGCATGGCTTAATTTTAGGTCTTCAGTAAGATCCCTGGGCACTTGAGTAAAACATTACCTCTGTCCACACTATGCCTAAAATTAGGCCCACATTGCCCCAGATTAGATATCTGAAGCACAAATGAGTATGCTCTGTCAATACAGAGCACAAAGGAGGAGAGCTATCTAGAGCAAGCTATAAGTACCATAAAGTAATCCCCTTAAGATGAAGGCCCAGTTCTGTTTTCTGGTAAGGATTTTCAAGCTGTGGGTAGTGCTGGCTGGAAAAAAATGTGTAGGTGAAGACCTGATCCTAATTTTCCTTGACGAAAGACTCAAGGTTAGAGCTGCAATGTTTTTTTAGAACGTACAGAGCTTGTCTTAATGGATTTGCTTTTAATGTGAGCCATACTGGTTTTTGTGTCTTTTTCCCCTTGTAACTGTGCAGGAAAATGCATTTTGTTATGCACAGGCATTGAGCAAATACCCCCCCCATGCCACCACCACGAAAAAACAATAACAAACCCAGCCAGCTACTGTATAGCATAATAGGGCTTGCTCCTCAGTAGGTGTTGTAGTGGACCACAGTGCGCTTATCAGTGATAACTAGCATAGAATCATTTAGGTTGGAAAAGACCTGTAACGTTAAACCTGACTCTACCAAGTCCACTGCTAAGCCATGTCCCTAAGCACCATACCTATGCGACTTTTGAACACATTCAGGGATGGAGGCTCCACCGCCTCCCTGGGCAGCCTGTTCCAGGGCTTGACAACCCATTCAGTGAAGAAATTTTTCCTGACACCCAGCCTAAACCTCCCCTGGTGCAACCTGAGACTGTTTCCTCTTGTCCTATGACTTGTTACTTGGGAGAAGAGACTGACCCCCACTTTGTTTGCCACAACCTTCTTTCAGGTACCTATAGAGAGTGAGAAGATCTCCCGTCAGCTTCCTTCTCTTCAGGCTAAACAGCCCCAGTTCCCTCAGCTGCTCCTCATAAGACATGTGCTTTAGGCCCTTCACCAGCTTCATTGCCCTTCTCTGCACCTGCTCCAGCACCTTGATGTCTTTCTTGTATTGAGGTGCCTAAAACTGAATCCAGTATTCAAGGTGCAGCCTCATCCATGCTGAGTATAAGGGCACAATCGCTTCCCTAGTCCTGCTGGCCACACTGTTTCTGATACAAGCCAGGATGCTGTTGGCCTTCTTGTCCAACTGGGCACACTGCTCACTATATCAGCCAGTTGTTGATCAGTACCCCCAGGTCCCTTTCTGCTGGGCAGCTTTCCAGTGACTCTTCCCCAAGCCTGTAGCACTGCAGGACCCAGCATTTCACCTCAGCCCATCTATCTAGTCTGCCCAGGTCCCCCTGCAAAGCCTTTCTACCCTCAGGCAGATCAGCACTTCTACCCAACTTGGTATCATCTGCAGACTTACTGAGGGTGCATTCTATCCTCTTATCAAGATCACTGATGAACATTTTAGGCAGAAGTGGCCCCAATGCTGAGCCCTGGGAAACACCACTTGTCACCGGCCACTAGGTGGATTTAACTCCTTTCACCATCGCTCTTTGGGCCTGGCTCTCCAGCCATATTATGTATACAAATATTCTGTACATGTCTTGTTATTTGTGTATGTATAATATGTATGCTATACAGATATATATGCCTGGTAATGCATGTGTATTATATGTATGTACAGTTATACAGATAGATCTGTACACACATGAGAGAGAAATCAGAAGATGGTTTTTAAGCTCTGCAGAAGGAATATAATGTAATGCTCTTATTTCCAGTATGTATGCCTTGGGAAGTATTGTTACACAATATTGTTGACTAGTGATGCCTGTTTTCAATGTTTGCTCACTCATTTCTTCAGGAAAATGCATTTGTTAGAGTTACTAAATTCTTTGCTCTGTTTTTTATTTTCTCCTTGATGTTGTGTTGTCCTATCCATATAGCTTTTAGCTGGTACTTTCTGAATGCGTTCACACTGTTGGTTCAAAGTGTTTGTGTTTTTCTGGCAATGACGCCTAAAATGAAAAGATCCAAGCACTTTGTGATTGAGCCTTCTGCCAGCATAACAGATGGATGTGATTGCTGGCAACCAAGAAGCCTTATGAAACATCAGTATCAAGTGGTTAGAGACAGGATTTTTAATTCAAAAGTATATATTAGATGCTCTGGGTTTATGCACATGATGGAGCATAATCTATTGAGGTTGACTGAGTTGTTTTTTTAAATTTTAAACAATAATTCTTGAGCATATAGTTTGAGTGTTACTTGCATAACCTTGAGCTGTTACATCTCTGTGTCTTCAAGATTTATATTTAGTTTGCCCTGAAGAAAATGCCTAAAAGGACTAATACCTCTGCTGGCTTCTTACACTACACTGAGTATGATGCAGTATCAGCATCATGCCACATTTCCTGATCCTTGTCATGTGCCTATGTTGTGGAATTCATTGCAGGGATTAATTTACTCTTGTATTTTAATGTCACAGATATTGCTGTATTTCAAGTTGTATTCTTTTATTTTAGCTAATTTAATTATGCTGAGATGGGGTGACATTTTTGAGATGTAACTAATCTACTGTTATTTTTCACTCCTTTTGTGTCCCATATGAAAATATTTGAATGTAGGAAACAGTAAGAGCTAGGTATTCAGAAGATCTCACTGGATGCTTATCTGTATCTCTTAGTTTATAAATACCTTTGAAAACAAGGCACTAAATAACTCATGTTAAATTGCTCTGATTTTCATAAGGTTTCATGATCCTAAATCAGAGAAATATTTATTTGAAATATTTACCCTTACAAATGAACAGCTGACTTCCTTTATGAAAATGGTTGTTTTGCTATCTTGTTGAATATAAAATATATGCCAAAATACATGGGATCCTCTGGTTTGGTATACCTGCTCAGCAGAATCCCATAAAACCAAATTCCTACTCTTTTATTAACATACTATGTTCTTTCTGTTAATTTAGTTCTAAGAGAGCTTGCTGTATCAGAAGAAGGGAGGTGTGATGCTATGTGGGATTTCGTGATGTGCGATTTATCTTCACACAGTGTTCACATCCAGATAAATGAAAGAGGGGATGTTTTCTCCAAGAAATAGAAGTAAGGTGTTGCAGAAAGAAAATGTACAACTTATAAAATCACTGTGATGTGTTAAATTAGTAAATTAAATCCAGTCCCCTTAACCATTTTAAAGCTAATCTTTTAAATTCTGAGAGTTTCATTTCAGACTGTATTATCCTCTGAAATCCAACGTGATATTGATAGAGAGATGCAAGCCAGTAGAGGCCAAGCAGAAGCATCATTCAAAGCATCCAGTTCCACATTTGGATTCTGAATGTGCTGAAATGACAATTGCACATGGGGAGTTTAATGGCATTTCCTAGTGAATTCTTAATGACATTGGTCTCAAGGTTCAAGCAGGCTTCTGTGTTTGCATTTATTCTAGTTCTCAGGCATGCTTAAGGATGCCTGGAGATGAAAAATCACAAATCCTTAAGACAACATGGATATAAAGAAAAAAGAGTGATAGGATAGTTTATATGCATTGTCAATGTTTCTGATTTTAAAATGCCATCAAAATCCTTTTTTTCCTCCATCACATTAATGAGAAAAGACGTATTACTCCATGAGAGAGGTTTACGTCAGTTCAGGTTTCACGTTATGCTTTGTTTATTCTGAAGCTACCTAGATACCCTCACACTAGATATGATAATGAAATTATATTCTGGATGACAACGTATACTCGGCATTTTTTAACAAAAAATCTGAAGTGGTGGATTCTATGGTCGTATAGTAGCAAAACTTCACCAGTGTCCATGCAGCGAGCGTGTCCAGAGAAGGGCCACGAGAATGACCCGAGGGCTGGAGCAGCTCTCCTGTGAGGACAGACTGAGAGAGTTGGGGCTGTTCAGTCTGGAGGAGAGAAGGCTCTGAGGTGACCTTATTGTGGCCTTCCAGTATCTTAGGGGGGCCTACAAGAAAGCTGGGGAGGGACTTTTTAGGATCTCAAGTAACAACAGGACTAAGGGGAATGGGGCAAAGCTGGAAGTGGGCAGATTCAGGCTGCATGTGAGAAAGAAGTTTTTCACCATGAGAGTGGTGAGACCCTGGAATGGGTTGCCCAGGGAGGTGGTTGAGGCCCCATCCCTGGGGATCTTTAAGGCCAGGCTGGATGAGGCTCTGGGCAGCCTGATCTAGTGGGAGGTGTCCCCCCTCATGGCAGAGGGCTTGGAACTGAGTGATCCTTGTGGTCCCTTCCAACCCTGACAGATTCTGATCTGTTTTGGCAGAGGACTTTGGAACCCTGGTGGCTCGGTGGTTGGACTTGATGATCTTGGAGGTCCCTTCCAACCTAAATGATTCTATGATTTGTAAGATCCTTGCCTATTCTATAATGTGAGTCCAGATCTAGGATATTTTTTATATTAGACTTGAACCATAATGAAACCACATAATTATTGATCATGTGTTGTTTACAAGAGGCCCAGCCTGTCCCTCTTTGTCAAACACAAAGATAGTTAGAAGATGGTCTGGAGACACAAGGTTTACCCTCAGACTGAGGAATTAGTGACGATATGTGTCAATGTACTGAAATGCTGGGGTTTGAACCCCGAGCCCCGAATTAACGTTGACATATGGGTGATTGCCACAGCCCTTCATAAAGAGGTGGTGAGTTTGCCTTATAGCTTCCCCCCAGGGTGCGGCCGGCCCTGCAGGGAGAGCCATAAGGGAAATGAGCCCCAGGGGTCCCGCATTGAGTTGACAAAGGTCAGGTGTCTGCTTGGGGATAAAAGCTGGGACCACTTGCAGGGACTCAGAGGTGTCTGTCTGTGGAGTGCACTCCACAGAGCTTCCTGCTTAAGGAGAGACCTCCTGACTCTCCCTGGAGCTGGGCCCCAGTCTGCTTAAGACCTTTGTGAACACGGGCAGATCGGGTAAGAGTTGCCATGTGGGCACCTTTCTCTTATGTGCTTAGCCTGCTGGTCTGGCTGTTTCCCATGCCAATTATGGGCAACCTTGGTTCACTGTTTGTGCCACCTGTTGTGGGCCGGGTCATGTCGTTTGTGGGATCATTGGGGTGAGGTCGGTCATGTACGAGCTTGTTGACCTGTTTGTACCTCCGGTGGTCATTCATATCGTAACATTTCTGTCTACAATACAGTCTGTGTATTGGTTCATCTCCCTGCTGGTGCTATCATTTTTGTTGGGCCTGGTCATTGGCAATACGTGTACACACCTATACCCTAAGGAGACTGGAAGAGAGGGAGATGAATTACTAGGATGAAACTTCAGCCTGTGCATTTCCAGGGGTGGCTACAATTAAGAAGCATAGACACATGCACTCAAAACTGGAATTAGGTTTTGGGTAGTTCTAAAAGTCAGGAAAACTTGTGATGGCAGACTTGAGGAGCAGTATGCCTGCTCTTGTAATTGTAGGTGTCTTTCAGGAATTCAAGGAAGGGCTTTCTGACTTGTTCCTTTGCAAATGCCTTCTGAATGAGTTTTTTTTTTTTTTTGCAGGAAAACACCTCTGCTGCATTTAGGCTCTAGCTCTTTCCAGTGCTGGCCACTGCACACACTGTTTTCAGATGTACTATGACAACATATACTCCCTCTCTTATTGAAATAACTTTATTTGGTTTCAAGAAGAGCAGCTGAACAGGGCAGGCATGGTATACCTGTTTGGAAATGGCAGAGAAATATGTCAGTGTTTTGTGGGATTCCATTTCTCAAATGAAAGTAAAAGAGAGTTTGATTTCCCCCACCCCCTCCAATAAAACACATCTTTCTTAAATTAGGAAGGAATTTGGGTAAGTTTATGATTTTTGAAGCCTCTGGAATGACCTGCACTGCTACTTTTAGGTGAAAGGTCAAAAAGTGCTGATTCTAGACGAAAGGTTGAGGCTGTGTCAGCAGAGGTTAAAATGCTCAAATGCATCTTTTTAATTCAAAGCAAGCACTTGCAGGTGAAGTAAGGAGGTTCTGGTGTAAAGCAGTGCAGGGCAGTGGGTGGGATATGGATATAATTCAGAGCAAGCTATAGATTCAAAAGGTGCTGCCAGGCCAAGCTAAGGACTGACACTGACAGGTACCTGCCAGCACTAGGTCTGTGACTTCAGTGGCTGGGGAGAATACAGTAAAGGGAATAAGAGATTTGGGCTAATAGAGAGTGAGGTACAGTTCCAGAAGTGCTGATAAAGGCAAATTATTGTTACTAGGAATGTGTGAAGTAGATTTAAGATTTGAACATTGGACTGGCCTAGAACAAGGTGTGGCTGCAGAAAGTGTCTGTTACGCTAAGGCCTGAGGCTAGCATGTGCCACTTGACAATGGCTTTTTATGTTTGAGGTGAGAAAATATCACTAATCTAAGAGATTAGATCTGGGGTTGGTGTTAAGGTTCAGGTAGAAGGGTCATCAAGCTGAAGAAACGTTTGTATTGTGGCCTCTGCTTGGTATTGATGATGAAGGGTCATTGGCTGCTGGTGGGACTCAGGGCTTGTATGGGGCAAAGGATGACATGTTCAGAATGAGCTGCTGGCCTAGCTTGATCATGGAAGCTGGTAATAGTACTATCTGCAGACTTCTGCTGAGACATGTTACAGGTGTAGGAATAGAGAGAGCCACAAGTTATTTAGCTTCCTTTTGCAGTCATTCATAAAGGTGATGAATAAATGTCTTGCACAGGGTTGTGTATTCTTAATTAAATGAAGGAATGAGTTTTAAGACCTATTTATATATCCTTACCCATACATAGCAGCTGTTTGCACACTTAGAGAAATTAAACACATTCAACTCTGTTTCCCTACACATAATATTAAGCTCAGCCCTTATTTTAAATCATTACATTTGCAAAAAGAAAATAGTGTCCAGGGCTATCTCCTTGGCATGCAGCATATTTGCCATGGGTGCTGTTACAAAAGGAGGTTGGGAAGGTAAAGGAGATGTAAAGAAATGAGGGAAGGAGAGAGAAAGCAGAGATGACCGGGTTTGTTCCTTTCGGTGTGAGACAGATTGCTTTTTAGGGCTCCAATTTTGTACATGACGTTAGCATCTGCTTAACCTTAGTCACAGCAATAGTCCTTTTGACTTCAGTGTAATTACATGAGTAAAGTTAAGGATGTGCAAGTATGTGGAAAATTAAAGGTAGGCATGATGGTAATGCATTTATACTCTCTCACTATATTATATCCTAATGCTGCATGTCCAAATCCAAATGCAATAGCACACAGGAACAGCATGTTAGTGATAACCATTTCTAATTCTTATTTTCCCCCTAGGATTTAAATTAGAATCTGTTTTGCAGATAGCCAGGCTACATTCTGAAGGCAAGTCAAGTCTTGCTGTAATTGCACTGGCTCTGATTTGTTTCCTCAACCACCTGTCTCTAGTTGTTCTTGTTTGAGGAAGTAAAGCTTATGTTGGACAGGCAGTAATCTGAAATCTTATAAAATATCTTTGGTCGCTGTAAGAATTTAGGACAAAGACAAATTAGCTATTTTGAAAACACACAGGAACAGGAGGAGAATGGTAATAGGTACATTGGACAGAACTTTTTACATTGGAAAATCTGTCACATAGATGAATTTTTCTGTGACTTACTACTTTTATATACTACTATTCTAATTATTACTACATACTTTTTTTCAGCAAAGGCTGTATCTTCCCTTCTGCTCCTGCCTGCACTTGCAGCTACCATCAGTGGAAGGTCTGCCCCTTTATTACAGATTTCCTCTGCTCTAGGGCTTACCAAAAGTTTTGTCAGCAGTAGCACTTCACCAGGAAAGATCACACTTAGCATGCTCTCTGGTATTGTCTCCACTTTTGCATGTTCCTGAATCTGTTCCTGTCAGCCTTTCTTGTTTCTGTTGAGACTTGTTCCCAAAAAAGACAGTCATTGGAATGCGGGATGTTGTAACACCTCACTTTTAGGTATAGTGAGAGGCACATCAGCATCTTCAACAGACCACAGGTGAGCTAATGCCTTGAAGTGGGGTGTCAAGCCACCAGTACAAGACTTCTATCTGAGAACTGCTGGAAGACACTGTGTATACTGGGAAACTTCACAGTGCTTCATGGTGTCTGAGGCCCTGAACTCATTATGGCAACCCAGGTGCTAAAGCAGTTTGTGATACCAGATCCTCACATGTTCACTGCTCTCCATTTCCTCTCCTTTCACACCCGCATTCTGGTTTCCAGAGAAAATAAGCCCATATATCAAGGCAAGATAAAAGTCAAAAGGTCGCTTTCTAAATATTGAAGTCTTCACTGATAGGGGTTAAATCTTACTTTTCATGCTCTAGGGATTGATAGATCATCTGAACTTTGTCCCACTGAAGCCAAGCAGGGCTTTTCTTTCTTGAAATGATCACTATACTATAGTAATTAAAAACTGTGAAGTAAGAGGCCCAGGTTAATTTTTCAGTTTTGACCAAAGACGTTAATCTTCCTGACATGTGATTCTTGGGCATGCCCTAACCATCATGATGGGGTACAGAGAAAGGAGCAGAGAGGATGAAGACTCTCTCATGATGTTGGAATTGTTCCCCAAATAGTGGTACATACCTAGAAGTGATACAACAAAAATTAGAGACCTGCTTTTCACTAAAGGGGAAAAAAACCTTCTTTTTAACTCAGGAAATTAACATTTTTAGAAATGCTTCTAAGCATCAAAAATCTTCTGTCCCTTGCATTATAAAAATTGATTCAACCTAGGAACAGCTTATGAAAATTAATTCAAGCTAGGCATATATGTAAAATGCTGCTGAGCAATGCTACTGCAGCTGAGTTATGTTTAGTTCTTCAAATCGTTGGAGACCTGTACAGTGAAGAACTGATGTTTCTTACTACTAGGAGTACCTTTGATGTTTAATGAAAATTCAGTATGTATTTCAGGATAATTTGGGAGTTTGGCTCACAAATTTCACCTCAGTATTTCTGCAGATGATTTTCCTGAGCCTTGCCTAAGTTCTTTCAAGTATTTTCTTTTCATAAAGCATGTTATGCACTTGTATAATTTCTTGTGACTGAAGCTGTGAAGACATTTAAAGATTACTCCAAATGACATAAGAATTAAAAAACAATTACAGCAACACCTATGCCAGTAAGGGACACTGGAATCCACACTGTTCTGCATGGTATTGAGCAATTTTCACTATGGTGAGTATTCACTTTATTTGTAATAGTGTGAAATCAAGGAGAGTTCTATTTTTAGCTTCATTAGGAGGTAAAACACAGCCTATGACCTCAGCTATGGTAAAGATATCTGAATCCAAACAATTCCTGCAGCTGCAGTTATGCATAGATCATTTTTGTGTTGTTGTTTCTGGATTATTGCATCTTTATTTGAAACAGAGAGAAAGAGATTTTTTTAAAACATACTACTAAGCTAATTAAAAATAATTTAAAAGAAGTTGTCCCACCAACTTGGTTTTGACCCAGAAAACAAAGTATGCTGAATATTATTAGTGAATAACTGATAAAGAGTGAATTTAACACGCACATCCACAGACATATTTAATGCTTAAGATTTAGCCTTAAATTTGAGGTTTCTGGTGAAGGTTTCTTGGATGTACATATGCTGAGAAAATAAAACTCTTACCTTCTTCTAAGAGCCTCTCTTTTCTATCAGCATGGAAAATAGTTTGGGGACCCACCTATGCCTATGTCCTTCTCCTTTGCAATGTTATATCACAACTGGGCTGGTGAGAATGTGACGCACAGGTTAAGTTTAGTTAAACCAATTAATGGCAAAGTGTGTATCTGTCACATTATATTTTTCTTTAGCTTAAGTAGTTTCATTTTGTGTATCATTATCCTTGATTAATCACTGATCTCTTGTATAGAGTTTGTTAGTTGAAGTAAGATGTAATTTTTCTAAATGCATCTTAAAGGAATGTCTGTATGGTATAATCTAATTAAAAAGAATTCATTCTTCTAAGTAGGAAATACTCCTATGGAAAGATGAAACTATTTTACTGTTTTTTAAAGGAGCTTCTCTGAAATGTATCAAATTTAGCATATTCTTCTCAGGATAACAGTGCAGTTAAATGCAGATTCTTATTATCTTGACTATCTACATTGAAAATGTTTGGAAAACTGCCAAGAATTTGTGGCTCAGGGATAATATACCTAAAACTTTTAATCTTCAATATGATTCACAATATGTCACCTATGTCACAGGTTGGCAATATGGCAGTATTTCTCTGAGTGCTGTTTAGATGCTTCGGTTAAATGAATTGATGTCTAGTTCTAACTCTTGATAACATTGTTCACTTGTGATTTAGTGCTGCAAACTCTGCAGAACAAGCTGATTTATGCAAGGAGAACTCTGTGGGATTAAGTATGTCTTAAACAGAGCAAAGGCCGTGTGCTGGAACTCAGCATCTGAGTGGATGTTATATTGAATGGATGTTATAATCACCAAAAAAACCCTTTTTCATCTTACAAAGTCTTTAATCAAATCTCTAACTCTTAATTTATTATGACTTCATCTATAAGAAAAATTGCTAAGACCCTGGAGGTTAACTTTTCCAGAAGGTTAAGAGGTGGTGGACAGATAAATATTTTATGATGTATGTGGTGAAAATTTTTTTCATTTGGAGGACTGCAACAATTATAGCAGGTATTTGGTGCTATACATTTCAGGAAAGTCAGTCTGAGCTTCTTTTGGTGTACATAAATTGTTTGACAATTTCTGCTGTAGTTTATAGGTTTAATGGTGTTATTAGAAAATGTATGCTGTTAATTCCTCTTGGAAGCATGGCACCATGTGTGACATTTGAAAGAGAAGTGATATCCATGTGATCGTGTGGGGAAGAGCAGGAGGTGATCAGACTGTGGTATGCTGAATATGAGCGAGGTAGCAGCAAGCTTTATGTATGCCTGCTTGCAGCAGCCAGGTGAATAGAACACAATTACAATGCACCAGATACAGTGTTCTTTCTTATCACTTCTTTGAGCTTTCTTATCTGCTGGAGTGCCTGTCCTTTAAACGAAGGCTGCTGCCAGCCTGTTTGCCTCTTGCTGTGCTGATTCAGGGCACTTACCAACAGTTGTTTATACTCATTAGAGAAATCATCATGGTTCCTAACTGCCAGCCAGATAAAGGCTGGGACCCTGAAAGGTGAAACTGGCAATTTCTTAAGTTCACTTAATTTTTGCAAAGCAAACTACATGCAAATAGTGCAAGTCTTTAAAGGGGTATTATCCCCATAGTAATTTTCATCTCTGTGATCTTATTAGATCCACAGTATCTCTGACCCTAGTCAGTGACCTGTCAGTGTATGTCTGGATGCAGAGTTCCTCACTATTAGACCCGTCAGTGCCTGTAGGGAATGAGGTTGAGAAAGTCATAGCTTCATTTCTCACTAGTTTAATGAGGTTAGTGATAGACTTTGAAAGAGATCACTTGATTGATTTCTTGGCAAGCAGCCATTGCACTTTTCCTCATTAGGATGTCTCTTTCGCTCTCTCCTAAATTATGGTGATCAGACAGCCAAAGCCTATCCAAGACTAATAAGAAATCAGCTTTTAAATTTGTTTAGGACAGAATAAAATGAGCAGTTTAAAAAAGGGCTGGAATACATACTTGGTTTATATCTAGATACTGGTAGTTCTTATAAGTGTATGCTGCATGTACATTACAGCAAACCTGAAAGCGCTATCCGTGGTGTAAGAAGTCATCTACTGGCCAGTTAAGAGAATATATCTGTGAATATCAGGACATCTCCGCTACTTGAAACTTTGAAATGTGTGCAAATATTCCTCTAGCTGTCATTGCTTGCTTGTGAGTAATTTGTTGAAGTTGCATGTTGTTGATTGTCTTATTACTTCAAAAAGAATGCTTGTCTCTGGGGTTGCAAAACTGCTAGCACCAGACTTACAACATGAATGTTCCCAAAAATATTGTAAAAACTTTCTTTGCCACTGCATTTATCTATGACTTAGAGAAGGAGAAGGGGAATCCTGAGGTAAAGTCATTCTAAAAAGCTTTTGCAAATAATTGCTAATGTTAATTTAAAATTTCTTGGAAGTGCTGTTCTTGTCCACAGGATGAGTGGCTACCAAAATAGAAAGGTTGTACAAGAATTCAATCATCAGTATATCACTGTCTTTTACCTACCTTCCTCATCTGCCCATTGTTAAAAAAAATGCTAGGCTGAATGTATCTGTAGTTCTTACTGATATTGCCTTCTGAAAATAAATGGCAAGTATCAGTTGGCTTCGTTACAACTGCAGTTCTATGCAATTCATGAATATTCATTTAAAGACCAAACATATTCATGGAAAGAAATGTAGAAAAGAGATCAACATACACAGTATAAAAAGCAAAACACACAGGTGTCATTTCAATGCCATCACCAACAAAATCACCATGGAAACTATCTTACTGTATTTTACAAATATTTTTGCTTTCTTTAAACAACTATTTTCATCATTTCCTTTTTCAGTTGAAAGAATTCTGTTTTCTGAAGGCAGATGTTTTTAGGAGATATAAAGCATTTGTCTAGAAGACCATTTAAGGCTGTGATAGAATTGAAGAATGTGTATTAGTGACCTTTTAGACTACTTTTCCACTACAGTTACCAGTGAGGTAAAGATGTTTCAGTAGGGTCGGGGTTTTTTTTATTCTCTTCTTTCTCAGAACATACTATTTAACTGATCTGCTTGATTTCATATGAAGAGTAGCAAAAAAAAATCAAAAGATCATCATCTGTATCTCTAAAAAAGACATCATAGAAAAAAGGCGGAGGTGTCTTGTATTAAAAGAAATAGATTTCATGCTCTTTTTCTGGTGTATCTTTCTGAACCTGTTATATATCTAGCTATTGATTCACCCAAAGGACAGTAGAATTTCCCAGTTTCTCTGTAACCTCTCAGAAGAAAGCAGATGTCTGAGTCAGAGATAATTGTTTTCTGACTTTATAGCTCACACTAACTTGCTTTTTATTGTTTGAAAACCCAGTGGAAGAAAAAAAAGTCACTGTATTAGGTAAACGTACTTTATGGAAAGAAAGTTTTTTATTTTTTTAAGATTTAGTTTTTTATTTTATTAGCTTTTTGTTGTTCTCTTCCCTGAGTTCCTTGGTGTTCTTTCATGCCTATCTACAATCATAATAAAATTATGGCAGTTACTATTAGTACAAGATAGTCAGGCTAGTGGTGGTTTTGTAGTTACATAATATACTGTATTTGAAATTAGTCTTGTAAAAAATGTACACTAAAGCATTACTTTAAAATTTCTTTCTTTCTTATTTCTTTCCTTTTATTTAACCACAAGGCCGCTCTTCTGTTCAAAGAGACCAGCCCTTCTGAGCTACTGGAACTGTTCTCTTGTCGGAATGCTTTTTAGTCTTTTTAAGGCTTTTCTGGAGTCCTAGATATGGTTTGGGTTTCTTTGTTTTTAAATAGAAAATCAAGCTCATTTACCTATGTGTCCATTATGTCCTACAACCTGACAGGTTTTAGCATTTTAGGAAAATGATTTCTAATGCAAGGGTTAAGATTCTCAAGCATGGACAACTTTTGTCTGCTGAATAATACCCCAGTTGGAGATGTATGACTCTTTGCTGTTCTTGGGGATATTTTGAAATTTTATATCAGCACTGTAAGATTTTAATGTATGTGTTTGTGTAGGGTTTATGTTTATTTTTAAGCTAATACATTATCTAAAGTGTAACATAGCATATACTTTCACATATATTACAGTGATGCAAGCATCATGTGATTAAAAAACACCTTAATGGATTCCATGTAGGTCTGGGGTGACAAAGGGTTTAGGGGCAGCCCTAACCCTAAACTGTGACACAGAGGAAGCCTGGTCATCTTTGGTAGGCTTCCAGGAATAGCCAGCTGTACTCCTTACAACTGTGTCACTCCTGAATACAATTTTTAAAGAGTATCTATCCCTACTATTTATTTTTCATTGAAGCACTGCCTAATTACTACAGCTAGACTGTTTTAGACACTGTACAAATACACATTATGTAAAAGTTCTACAATACAGATGTTTAATCCCCTCTCTCCTCCAACCCCCACCCCAATTTTATATTTTTACAGTAGTGGTCAAACATCTGTCAAAACTAATGACAAAGCTACACTTCTGTTGAATTTGAAGCTCAGTATTTGGTCCAAACCATAACTAAGAAGATTTTCTTTCCATAATCTGTATTGTCATTTTGTCTATTTTGAAATCCTGATTACACATCTGGTTTGTCCGAGGCTACTTTAGTCAGAACAGATATTAAAAGGAAAATTATTTTCCAATATTCTTTACATATTATTCTGTGAGGGTGTGTAATTACTATTATAAACCTTATGTGAAGGGAATAAATATTCTGATATCATATTCTGGATATATTTTCTTGACAGAACGATTTTAGTCAAAACACTACTTCAGGAAAGAAGTATCTTCTCTCACTGCGTTGTGCATATTCCCTGGCCTCTTAAATTTGTTTAAGCCAGGAAAGCCTATAGGGAGGTCAGCACTTGACACTCCTCCATCCTTCCTGTGCACCTTTAGTGCAGCTGTTTGAAGCCAATTAAAGCAACCTAGCACAGTATTACACTGTTGGTAAAAGTTCCTTCTTTTATGCCATGATGAGATGAGAGAAGGTCAGTTGTTAAAAGTGATGCATTTTACAGCTTCTGCTTATGATTACTATTGATTTCTGAAATGACAATGCCCACTGACTGAACTGTTTCAAACCTTTTTATTCTGAGAAAAATACTGTAAGTATTTTTGTCATTTAAACTCAGGGGAAAAAAACAAACCAAGGCAATTCCAGGCAATTCACATTGCAGATGAGGATGTTAGACTTCATTCTGTGTCTGAATCCTGTTTCATACCACAATTCTCAAACATATTGCCTTAAAATGGTCCACTAGCAGCTAATCTCAGCAGAGCTACGTCTGTTCCTATCAGAGCTGATTTTGATTTACAAAAAAGGCTCAGATTATTTTGATGTTTCCAATCTGACAATGCATAGTAAGTTGAAGTGGAGCATCACCTGCAAGTACCCTCACTTTTGAAAAGATCAATATTGTCAGCAAAACCCAACTCCTCTTCTGTCCTTCATTACCCTGTAGCTCAGTGGAAAAATGTCGGGTTACATATAGGGTTAAAGGGACCTTGAACTGAGAGAAGCACTGTGCTGAGCTGTAGCAATTAAGACAGCCTATTGAATTATTAGCAAGATTACAGTCTTGCAGAAACATGAACTACTTCCTTAAGGACTTCGGTTGTGTGTTACGCAAATCAACTCAAAGCTATCTAGGACAGGCCTGAATTTGAACATTGCATAGTAAAGGAAATCTGGAAAAATATTTTTCCCTAGGAAAGCCTCTTTTATCTGGTCTGTTTTTCATGAATGGCAAACTACTAGAAATGTGATAAGTATGATATTCTTCAGTTTCACAACCCACTTAACTACACCTCATATTACAGTAAATTGCAATGTTTGCTTAAGGTTTGTTATTAGAACTGCTTATATATCCTCTTACACATGGTTATTGTTGTTAGACTTTTGATCATATGTTTTTTATCCGGTACAACCTCTTTCTGAAGCTCTAATACTTAGTGGAGCAACACAGAAATTACAGTTATGAGGCAGCACATTTTTCAACATAATGTTCCTCGCATGTCTGTTTCTGAATTCAGTAATAAATTTCAGATGACTTATTACACAACTAAACTGATTGTCCTCACATGACACAGAGTTTGTGAGTACAGATGAAACTGCCAGTCTACCCGTCTAATTAGGTATTTATTATCAACTTGGTGGTCTTGAAGGCAACTCAGCAATATACTCTACAGAGCTACGATGTTTCCATTCCTTTTAACTGTACTATAGTGGAGCATCCTTTCATATCAAATAGAGTTTTAATTGCACGATTCTGGACAGCTCTTGTCAATTTTCCACAGTATCTCGCACAAGGACCCACAAACCCCGAATGTTTGAATTAAATAATTCAGCAGAACTTTATTTGCTTTTCTCTGGGAATTATTTTCAAACTGAGAAATAACATTCCTCAGAATATTGGAGACTGAGCCATATGCTCTTGTCTGCTTATGCAGTGCAAAGGAACATTGAACAGCTCTTACTGTGTGTGTGAGAGCACCGGATTGCTACTGGAGGAAAAAAAAACAAAACAGCTACTTTCCTTATTTGATTGTCTCTTCAACATGTAGGTTCTGTGCATGAGCTACCCTTGAAGCAAAACATTCATTCCTCAGGATTGCAGCAGAACTCGCAGCATAGATGTTCAATAAGTGTAATTCAGGAAAGAAATGGTGTATGTATTGGATTGGTACTTTTTGGTAATACCAGTGAGAATAAAGATCTAAGGTGAGTCACTGGAAGGAACTGCCTCTAGACTGTCCTTTACAAGAATTTCCACATATTGCTAACGCTTCAATTTTGAACTAAAAAGCCAGTCCTTTCCAGGAGCAAAATTTGAGATTCCTCATTTTCAGGGGGAGAGGAAGGAAGAAATAGCTTCTCAGCACAGAATGTAAAATGAAGTTCAAGGCCACTTTTCTCAGAGAACTTAGGCAGTACAAAACAGCTGTTTGCTACTCGTTAGTTTTCTAATCCCTTCTGTTGTTGCTTTTTTTTTTGCCCTGAAGATACGCTTTAGCTAAACATTCAATAGATATCAGGACACCAACAGGATTTTAATCAAATTATTAGTTCTGTTATGATAACATAGAAAATGGAGTTTGTGTTGCTTAGAGGACATAGACTGTGGTTCTGAAGAATCTGAGAGTTCTATCTAAAACATCATTTTCCCACTAAAGTACCTCTTGCCCTACCTTTCTGAATTGCTAAAGGGCCATGCCTTTCAGCAGGTAATGTGTCTGCTACCTCAACAGCTAAACATATACTCATATTTGAAGAGTTTAAAAGCTACCCTGAAATGCAATTAATGCTGCAGAGCTCTGTCATATTTTTAGCATGGCAAATTAAAGCCAGGGGAAAAAAAAACAAAACAAACAAACCAAAAAACAAACAACCAAAACCAAGCCCTAGGAAAAAGAGGACTTCAGATGTTTCAGAGCAAGAGAGCACAGTTCTCCTCTGGCATTGACATGGTTTTGATGATAAAGTGACCCAGCAGACATCAGGAAAGCTGAGAGTGTCCATTACCTCTGTTTTGTAGTATGGAGTGCTTCACAGCATGTAATGCCCTTTACTGCTAATAAGAGAAAACATGCTGAATTGGAAGTTATGGTTATAGTCTTATCTGTAGGTGGGTTATGTTCAGGACTAGAAAATTGATTGAGTGAGAGTTTAGGTCCCACTCATTGCCTAGATTTGGGGAACACAGGGCATTTCAGTAACAAATGAATTGAGCATAAACTTAGTTCTTTCTTCTCTCTGTTGTAAGCTTTGAGGACATAAGCCATCTTTTTATTCTGTTTTCCTGTTGAAAAAGGTGCTGATCCATGGCTTATGCCCTTCATCTCTATCTTAGTACACCTCAGTAGAGAAGTGGTAAGTAGTTCCTTGATAATAAGCAGATTAAAAAAAAAACAAAACTTTGGTAGTTTTCTTTTTTCTTTTTTTTTTTTTTTCTTTTTTTTAAGCAACTCCTGAGAAACATACAGGCTCAAAGACAGAGTTTTTCTTACTAAACCCTCCCATGGTCCCATTAGGATTGATGCTGCTTCTCCATCTGAAATAAGAAAGCCAATCAATACATAGTCTAGCAAGCTGTCTCTGTGGCTGGTACAAATTCTAAAGAGCATTCCAACAAAAAAAATTTGCATATAGATGCATAGAAATAATAACAAGAGTGTTATCAGAGGCTTATCTGGATGCCACAGCTACCATTTAGAAAAATACATGCACAATACAACTCTTCTCATTATGAAATTATTTTCTCTTGTCCTGGTTCCGTGTAAAAAGGGGTTCAGGGCAGGACCCACACGGAACAGAACTATGTACTCGCCTCTCCACCCCCCGAGAGAGAGAGACACTTTGGAAAAAAAATGAAGTATATTGTTCAACAAAGAACAGAAAACGAAAAAGGGAGGTAAGGAAAATAATGTATACAAAGATTAGGGGGGAAAAAATACAAACAATAAAATATACAAAACCCTCAGAAATGGTTCCAGGGTCCCACGGAGTGAAAGGAGAACTTTCCTCTCCGAGCTCCCAGCCAGGAGTGAAATTAGAAACCACTCCCTGCCTCTTATCAGAGTGTGTGTGTGAAGGGGAGGGAATACAATGGTTTCACCCCCACCCGGGGTCCTCCCAGTTGCTGGAAGGTCACGACCCCATTCCAAGCCTCAAACCACAACATCTCTATATTTCTGCTTTTTCTCGAACTATCATTTCCATAATGAACTGTGTAAATGCATGTACTTTGGTGAATGCTGTGGAAGAGACTATTGTTACGGGTATCCGGAGGTTTGTCCTGAGTTGGGTCAGCGCTCTTACTTTAAGATCAGGAAGATACACGCTGGCCAGGAGTATTCCAAGTGGATGGGAGGCAGGAGTTTCTTCCTCACCGCTCGTGCGGAGTGGTTAGCTGTCTGCCTGGGGGAGTGGCAGGTGCTGCGCCGTGGAGCAGCCGCAGAAGAGTCTGACTGACTGAGCTGCTCAGTATGGGCCTGATACCCTGCAATTTTCCTGGGGGACAGAATTTATCTTTCTTGAAACCTTGGGGTAAATGCATCAAAATACTGGGTGCCTTTGCAGGTAATGAGTGTGATACAGTTCTTAACAGAATTCTACTTCGTATGCAAACTCTTTGATGGGGGAATTAACTGGGTATTTATGTAGCTAATACACTGGAGTCCTGCAAGGCTGGCTGCAACCGTAACTATTTGGAGACAAAATGGTTACTGAGTTCCACTGAGGAGTCTGGTCTGGTGGCTTTGGACTGTCCCTAGCCCTGTATGTCTGTACTGCAAATTAGAAATCACCAGCAAATAATGCCGTTCATTACAGCCTTCTCATTTGTCTGCCTGTCTTTTCGTTTTCTCTGGATATCTTCTATCTCCCCCCAGCCACTCCCTGGATTTATTGCTTATACTGTTCAACCAGTGCATCAAATATTAAAAGCATAGACTGAGCTTAATAAAAATCATGCGTGCTGTTTTTTTTTTTGGCACGGCATAAACAGCTAGCTAAAGAATACTTTTCTAGAGAACTTTGCTAACATCACTTGACGGAGCTTATGTTTCCACCAGAGCCTTGACGTGTTAGATTGCTGCATGTGAGGTGACGGGTTTTTCATTTGGGGAGCAAGAAAGAATCACACCAATTTCAAATCCAGTGAAAACACAAAAAAAACCCTTCCATTTTTGAGAAATAGAAAAGGACAAGATCAGAAAAGGAGAAGGCTGGAGTGCCTAAAAGTTGATCCCAGGTTACTGCAAACATTTTAAAACCTAAGGGAATATTACCAAAGTAGTGCTAATTCTTCACATCATCTGATGGAGCACTTGAGGTTTATTCAGAACACAGTGAACAAACTGAGAAATTAAGAGGACAAAATAAAATGGGTTGATTGTTCTTTAATTAAAGCAGTATGCTTAGATCAAAGCAAAAACTAAAAATGCACGTAGAAAAGCTGAGCCATACATTAAAAACCTCTAAATTTGTTATGATTAATTTTGTGCGGAAAAATGCTGTTGCCAGAGGTCAGTGTTCCAACATTAGACAGGAGTCCTGTAAAATATACTTTATTTGAATAAAGGGAGAGCCCAGGGGCATATCCCCGTGGGGTCTCTCAGTTTTGCTGGGGGACGCAGCCCCCTTTTTATCCTAATTTCCTGGCCACAAGTTTCCCTCCTCCTTTCCCCACTGGCTGAGGTACTCAGAGTGTACAGACTGCATGGTGTGCCCACTACAGATCCCCTTAACACAGATCCCCCTTCACATCATAGATTGTATGTCTCACTAACTTCATTTTATATCTCCCCTGGGAGGAGAAGTTACTATGTATAAGTTCATTAAGCATGCATACTGGTTCCTAAAGTTCAGAAGTTGAGGCTGTGCAAATTTCTTGAGGTAGATATCTAGTTTTGTTTAAACTCATTCAAGTCCTCAGGTTCTTCTTGCTTGGTTCTTTTTGTATGTAAGGTGGCCAGACTATCACCTTGGAGCACTGGTGATTGTATCTCTCTACAAAGTGTTTCCCCACTACTCCCTGCTGTGAAGACACATTCCCGCTCTTCATTCTATCACTTTTATCATAGTAATTAAAAAAAGAGCCCTAATCTGTGGCTCCATGTTCATCAGTGAATCTGTGTGCAGTCATTAAGTAGCAGTACAGATTTGCAGCTAGGCAAAATATGAGCATTTTGATGAGTCTGTCCTTTTTGCTGGCTGCAGGAGATGATTTGTTAAAAACTTCAGGGCTTCAGAAAGATCTCTAGGGCTTCCAGACTGTTGGAGCAGTTCAGGCTGAAGGGTTTAGCTGATACTGGTAGTCTTCTGCCTAAAAGAGATCCCTGGAAAGGAGATCCCTGGCAGGAGAAAAGGTTACAGAGAGCAGCCTCGGAATTTCTCTTTCTAAATCTTCTGTTCTACTGGTGGTATGATGCATACAGCAAAATAAATTAACAGTGTTTGTATGATAATAAAGATGACTGTATAACTGTACTTTGCTTTCCTGGATTGTTGGGAAAAGTTGCATATTTTCCAATGACAGTGGCTCTGTGTGTTTTGTTTGTATACGCAGCATGTGGTATAATGTATTGACATCTAATACGTAAATATTAGATAATACTTCAAAATGTGTCCATATTATGAGGAATGGTGCATTTTTCTCACTTCAACTAATAATTATTACATACTAACTGTTATACTCTCACCTATTTAGTTCATAAACCAACAATTTTTTACATCCACATGGCTTTCTGAATTCCACATAATTAGTTTTTATTTGCTGTTTTTGAACTGTTGGAGAACTAAGTGAACATAAAGTTTAGTTTGAAGGAGTTTGGCAACTGAAAAACATACAAAAGAAATCTGTGAAAACAGTCAGAGTATGTACCTGTGCTTGTGTGCTTAAATGTCCATATTTTGGGTCAATAAAGACTTGTGAACGTCTTAGGCAGCTGGGCACGGCATTCACAGCAGTCCCTGCAGTTTAAGAGATTTAGTGAATCTGTTTTCCCATCATTAAACTTACTGTGAACACATAGGCAAGACTGAAGTTGGGGGTTTTGTGAGGTTGTGGTGGTGGTGGTGGTTTGGTTTGGTTTGGTTTGGGTGGGGCTTTTTTGGCACAGTAAGTAACTTTGGCACAGAAAACAAGTGTTTTTCAGACAGTTGCTATGTTGGAAATCACATGATCTTTTCAAGCTCTGAAATTGAAATGGCAATAGCAAAAAGCTAGAAAATGTTTGTAAATATCTAGCCAGAGTAAAAATTTCCACATCCAGCTTTGAGAAAGTTCTGAAAAGAATACCAGTGCAAAATGCAGAAATGCTTAAACCTTGAAGTATTACTAAATGCAATGCCAGTGGTATTTGTACAGTGCTAACAGACAGATCCTGAACAATGACTTATGAACTTTCACATCATTATCATTGCTGTGGATCCCCAACAGCTCCCCTGCCCAATTCATTGCAACACTTTTATTTCTTTCATCCCACCTAAGATTTCTCCTCTGAACATAGTCTGGTGGATATTTTTTGGCTGGTTTTATATGGATATTGATAAACTGGTTTGAATTCTAAGATAATATTAATAATAGGCCAAAGAATAGTCCATAACTAATTTCATTTACTTGTAGAGAAGTAGCCTTTATCTCTTGTCCTTCTTATCTGATGGCATAACCAAAAATACCTTGATTGCCATTCCTTGTTATTTAACATTCCTTTATATTACTATCCCAGCCCTCCTAACAGTGATGACTTTGTTGGTGTATCTCACATGGAACCATTTAGTTCTTATATTCTCAACAATATACAACATTTTGTATGCACGTCCTTCCTTCAGCACCTCTTTATTTCAAACAGGCATGCAGCACATGCACTTCTTGCTCTACCAGACAGTTTCTGCTTTGCAGTCATCTGTGTAAGCATCCAGATCTCTGCTTCACTCATAACTGCTGGGAGAGAACCAAGATGTGGTTGTTTTCTTCGTTCTGCTTTGTTTTTATGCTGTGATCACTTTCTAGCAGCTTTGACTCTTTTCATTAGCACCTCTGTAGATATGTGTACAGACACTGTTATTTGCCTCTCAAGTGGATCCCTTTCACTCCTTTCACTGGAGTTTTTTTCCTTCAGGTTTGTCACTACACAAAGGACCTTGGTTGTCCTTAATATGCTAAAATAGGTACTCTCTTCAAGTTGATGCCTATCCTAATTACAATTATATGCTTTTGTCACTTTCTGTTTAGTTTATAAGAAAGCTTTCAAGGACTCTATAAACAACTCAGAAGATGTCATTTGGTTGTGGTTTTTTTTTTTTTTTTTTTAAATAGAATTACAGTGTTTGAGGGCCCTAACGTGTATTTTTTTTTTTCAGCATTAGCTAAAATTTTGCCCACGGGTTGCAATTTTTTGCAGTGAATACGGTGCAGAGTCATAACAGAAGTGCTGCAGTGTGCATGAATATGCAATGCATGCAAACTCCTAGTGGGATTTGTAAATTATTGCTATAGAAAAGTTGCTAGATGCAGGACAAATGGTAGGAAAAGAAAAGCTAATGTCAGGGCAATTGGAAGAAAAGGGTGTTGTGGTAACCCTAATACTACTATCTATCATGTCACCTTTATTTTAGAAGATCTCCAAATGCCTTGTAAATCCCATGAGGAAGCATGTATATGTTGTATATGCAAGTGATATAGGTTACCAGTACAATCCATTACTGTTGACAACCCTGTGTGGTAGATAAAATGTGTTTAATTAAGGCAGTGATCATCAACCATTGCAGACCAGGTACTTCAGATGGTATATACCAGATGGTATACCCCTGATGATAGGTGTCTTAAAAATACCCAGTTCAGAAAGATGGGAGAAACTGCAGTGACAGTGTTAGAATGACAGAATGCCCCTGAGCAAATACTTGCAGACTGAGTGTATAGGAGTGTCTTTGAATGTTACCAGAGAACTTGTAAAAGCCAATTAATTTTCCTCATGTTTCTTACAGAAGTGAAATCTCATATATGGTAGAGTGAAGAGGGTGTGCAACTTCAAGGACAGAACTAGCCTTACTGGCTTCAGTGCATTTAAATTATACACAGGTTCAATTACCTCAGTAATTTAGGACTTTTGATTATTTAACCAGCAGGGAAGCCTTTCCAGCTTTATTTGTCTTGTGCTAGACTAGGTAAAATGATAGTGCTATGCACAGTTGCAGTCAGGATAGTAAGATTCCCAAAAAGCACTGCTAAATCGTGGGACGCTTTACAAAGTAATCATTACCTCAAACAGCAAAACCAAAAGCTTATTTGTGCTTGGATATTCTGATCAATACTGCCAAAACCATCTGTTTCTTCAGGTTACTTAAATATAATGTCAGAGCTGTAGTTATCGGTGCAAAAATGAAACAAACACTGAATTTCACAAAAAGAACGTAAAGCTGGAAAGATATTTAAGTCTTGAAAATAATATTTCCCCCCTAAAGTTTGGGAAAAAATGCAATTAATTTGCAGTGTGACTAAATCATTATCTGCTTTCAAAAATTTGTAAGATGGAAGGCTGAAGTAGATACATGTTTAACCACTTCTGCAACAATTCTACTTTAGAAGTTTTGAAGGGTAGGAGGAAAGCAAGTTGAAGAGATGTGGATGCTCGTATCCAAGTAAACTTTACTACTGTTCTGGGGGATTTGCAGCCACATCTTTTAATTGCATGCCACTGAGTAGCCTTGCTACAGAGGTGAACACTTGCTGTGAGCATTCTTTGGTGTTTGGTGAGCTGCGCATCAGCTTTCAACATCTGAAATTCTTACCGTGGAGCCCCTAGTAGAACAGACCATAACTATGTAAATTGTTCCAGTATTTGTTAATGTGACCTGCTTACCCAACGTTCTCTTCTTCCCATTTCATTTGGCAGTGACAGACCCTATTCTTCCTTAGGTTTTGATTTAATTATTTTATAATGTCAGCATTAAATGCATGCACAGTCAATCCTAAAAGTGTAACATAATACTAACCATTAAAAAATAAACTTCTTTCCTGCTTTGGCTTTTCTAATTCCTGCAGACATGACAAGTTTCAAACTACATTAATTATTCTTATGCTAATTGCAGCACAGCTGCACATTTTTCTGTCATTGCTTCAATTCTCTCAATATTGAATCTCTCTTGCTTAAGCTTTCCAAGGTAATTCAAGAAATGTAGGATTAGAATGTGAGTCTTGCTTATTTTTAATTTCTTCTTTTTCAGGATTGGTCAGGAATAATTCAATTATGCTAGAGAGTGATTTTGGTCAGTGTTAATTGACCCCCAAGAACATTTTTCTACCAAGAAATTTAGTCTTTTTGTGATGTGAATCAGATGATATTATCTTCATGAATGCAGCTTCCATTTTTATTGTTGTTGTGGAGTCTACAGTACAACTTGAGGGACATCTGTTGTGCAACTGCTAGTACAGTGGAGTAGATTCCAATGAGGAGAGGTCAATACAGCATGTCTTTCTTATTTTGCCCAAACAGTAATGCAAATCATTCTGCTACTTTAGGAATATCTAGAGTATAACATAAATTGTAATGACTTCAAACCTGCTGTTTCCACAGGTATTTTGACAACTGATGTAGCTTTATGCAAGACTCTTTAAAAAACAAAAACAAAAAAATCCCTTCACAAAGAGTGGCTATGTTGGCAGCAGATTTTGTATGGCAGTTGAACATATTTTCCAAAGTGAATGTTCCAAGAGAAAAAAAATGGTGAGATGTGCAGAACTGAGAAAGTCTTGAGTACCTGACAAAAGGTAGTCGTACGGTTTATTTATTTGGTTATTATAGATATGAAGGGTTCCTTAATGAGAACTAGGATGTTGAAAATCATAAAAGTCAGCTGAAGTAGTCTTTATAACATAGAATCATAGAATCCTTTAGGTTGGAAGGGACCTCCAAGATCATCAAGTCCAACCATTGAGCCATTAGGGCTCTAAAGTCCTCTGCTAAAACAGATCAGAATCTGTCAGGGTTGGAAGGGACATATTTTATTGTCTTTGCTAGATGTATAGACAAAGCCTCCCAGAACAGTTTGATTTAATAGAAATTGGGCATCTTCATATTGCTGATGATGTGAACATTATATGTCTTCTTCCAACTACAGGTGGTGTAGACAATATTGCAGACTGTATGATATCACTAAAACATTTTTAATCACTGGTGGCAAGCTTCAGGATAAAATTAGCAGCTACAGCAATTTCTTGAAATAAGACACACAACAGAGTTTAAGCTGTCCCATTAAAGTGTGTCTCAGTGTTTCAGTTAATGCTGCTTTCAGCTCCTCCTAGGTTTCGCTGGTTGTGTTTCAACAGTTCTCTGCTCATGATGCTCATTAAGGTTTTATGAGGACAAATGTGTGACAAGCATCAGGGAGGACAACTAGTTCAGTAGCTGAAGTCACAAAGCACGTCCTGTGCTTCAGTGAGTTACAGAGAGCAGGCAATGAGAAGTTGCCATGAACGTCAGTACATCAGGGTCTGATCTTGTTTACACGAGTGTGGTCACAGATATGCCCATGTGAACTATACGAAATTGCTTTGGTACTGTCCTGCTTTTCCTGAGATCTGCATGCCATGGCTTTTTCTGTGAGTGGATGGCGTCCTTGAGTATGGGTGTGCTTCTCTGGTACTGTAGCTCAGCTAAATTCTGCAACAGCAGACGGTAAACTATTTTTAGTTAATGAGATTTTAAAGTGGTTTCACTGCTCAGTAAAAACAGTGCACAGGCTAAATGTAATCAAGGAAAATGCACATCAGCCTTCCCTCCTTGCATTGCAGTTCTCCTTTCTGTCATCTTTTTGTCATGAGAAAATCTGTGTATTCAACAGCTACGGCATGTATGCTGTGGATAGGAAATACAGATGTTTGGACTGGAAAGAAATGTTGAACTCTGACCACTAATGAATGGAAAAGCAGAACCTGACTGCTCACTTGACTGGCATGTAGTGCCTGATGCCACTTTAGCACTGAGATATTTTGGGAATGACAGGAGGCGTGGGTTTTCTCTGTTGGAATACTATTTTAAGTAGTGATTCCCAGGCAAACAGTATGGGTAGAGTAGCCAGAGTAAACTTCCAGAGGAAATATATTTTAAAAAGCACTTTATGTTATTGTGTTTTCAGAGTACATTTTTGGGTTTATTTCTAAAGAACTAAAGAGAGAGAATTTTAACTTAAAGACTAATTGATTAATTTTGTTCTTTCCTCAGAAACCAGCAAAATCAATATGGCTCTTGCTCCTTCTCCTATAGGATGTAGCAATAGCTCCAGATTGCTGTAAACAAATAACTCAGTCCTGAACTGGGGGATTACTTACTTAACATTTCAGTTATGCTGAAAGCTGGAGGGGAATACTATGCATACAGGACTTCTAAGTCCCAGGCTCCTCCAGAAATAGCAGCAGGATTTCAAGTTACTCAAACATTTTGGATTTACTTTCTTCCATTCATTCTGGAACATTTAAATTGGTGAAAAGTTCTGCTTAAGAAAAGACCTTACAGCATTTTTAGCAGAGAAGATTCTGGCTGAAATCTTGGCTTATATTCTGGAAAGCCTGTGACTGCCAAAACCATTCATGGATTTGGACTTGTCATCTGGCCAAACTAAGATTGTATGGAAAATGGAGAAGCATCTGCAGGTGCTTTTCACAGACTGTCTCTGGAAACCTGACTTAAATTTAGTCTCTCACGCCTGGTGTTCTTGGACAAAATCAAGAGGCCAGAAATTACAAGCATAAAAGTTACAGTAGGTTTTCTTATTAAATTCTAGAACTTAAGGCCAGATTAATTCTGCTTTTCTCAAATAGATAGAAGTGCTTATGTCTGGTTGACAAAAACCTTGGTGTTTTTTAAATTCAAACTTCTATATGCAACCAATATGATTTTAAAATCTTTTAAAATCATTGTCAAATAAAACGTGAAGGTTACATCACATTTGATTCTGACACAAATTTGAAAATTTTAAAGCTGACCTCATTAGAGTACTAGTTAATAGAATACTGTAGATTTACTATCTAGTTTCTGCTCTGGACCCTGTCTTTGAGACATCCCTGTGCAGATAGGCTTTGCTGCATACAGGAGGATTTGAGAGAGGCTAGGCTGAGATAAAGCGTGTATTTGTTTCATTCTGCTGTGGGATATTGCTTTATCAGTGTGGTGAAAAAGCCCTTTTAGATTTTGTCACAGTCATGACATTTCCTCTCTAATACAGTATTCTTTTCAGAAGCAGCAGTATCTCCTTAGTAATATAGAGATTTGTGGGGGACAGTCACAAGTTTCCACCTGTGGTTAGTCTGCTGTATTTTTCATCAGACATCCTGATTAAAGAACCTCTTCCAGAATTAGTGACTGAAAACTGGCTCACATACTGTTAATGTGCTACTTCAGAACAGTTTCTTCAAGCCATATGACTAGGCGTAATCAATACAGAATTTCATGATCATGTTTCCATAGTCTAAAATTTAAAATGTGGCTTAACATTACATTGAGCATAACACCGAGCAGACGTTATCATGCTTCAGTCATAGTTTCCTTCTCCTTGCACTGCGTCTATTGGTCTCATGCCTTTGAGGTGAGCCTGCTCGGTTTGTAGGTTTGTTAGAAAACTATTAATTTTATTGTTGGATTTCCATCAGATCTGTGAGCTAAACCAACACAGCTTGTTGCCTACCTGACCATAGAATTACAGAATAATTTTGGTTCAGAGGGACCTTAAAGATCATCATTAGTTAGATCTTGTGCAATACAAACAGTGGGAGAGCAAGGCCAGGGATAAGTAAACTGAAATTCCCTTTTTTTTTTTTTTTTTTTTCCTTTGGAAGCAAACCTCAATTACTCTAGATTACTGGTAATGCAAAACTGTAAGAATTTTTTTTTCTAGGTAACTGTGCAGTCCAGCATGGCTACTCGTCATGATTTGTCATAATTCTCCTTTTAAAATTGTAAACATTAGGTAATCTTCCTATTTAAGAACCTGGTGTTTGGTTTTTGAGGGAATTTTTTGGACACTGGCTCTAACAAAGAAGGTCAAGTGTTCTAGGAACAGAATTGCTAGTGTCTGATTTATAATAGTGTGGGATGCAGTTCTATAATTAGTGTAAAAAAAGTCACCTTTTGTTGTAGGCTTAACATATAAGGAGTTATAATAATTTGTGGGTCTGATAAAATCTTTCTATTAATCTGTTTCTGGGTATCTGATAGGAAGTTGATTTGAGTTTTTTTTCGTACTGTTTATTATGACAAATAGTTGAAACTTGTCATGTGAACTGAGTTCTATTGTCACTTGTAATCTGTTCAACAGTTTTATCACTTACTGATGGTTTTCATGTAGCTGAGCTCACACAGAATACTACTGTTATTAGAATGAATGATGACTTTGGCAGAAAACGCTTCTTGAACTATTAACTATAGTGTATGGCCTCAAGTTGCGCCAGGAAGGTTTAGGTTGGGTATTGGGAAAAAATTCTTCAATAAGAGGTTTATCAAGCACTGGAACAAGCTGAAGTGCTGGCATCACCATCCCTGGAGGTATGTAAAATATGTGTAGATGTGGTGGTTAGGAACACAATTTAGTGGTGAATTTGGTTGTGTTAGGTTCATTGCTTGACTTGATGACTTTAAATGTTATTTCCAACTGAAATGATTCTATGATTCTGTACTAGAACTTCCTGCAAGTACCCAAGTATTTCTTAAGATTTATGGAAGATCACCTCCACCATGAAATCATGTAAGGGAACAAAGATTTTTGGACCATACTACATACACTTTGAATTACTCTTGTGGTCTCACTTTCTGGAGTTCTTCTGTGATAACCAAATATCACGTTCCATGGGAGACTTATTGTTCCATTTTGCTCTTTCTGGGAATCTAACCAATAAAATCATAGTGAAAATGCCCTATGGATATTGTCCTTGATGTCCTTTCCAGCTAATCCAAGCTTATTTCTTCTACAGAGTATCTAATTTTATTGCAACTGTGAAACATTCACTAAAACACCTCATCCAGTGAACGTGCCAGAAAATTCTATTTCCTTGTTGCGTTGAGTTGCGTCAGCCTGTGTAGCACATATAAACCAATTCCCCGCATTATTTTAACCTTTGTCAAGTTGAGTCCATTATGAATTTTCGATACACCTCATATTCAGGAATTGTTTCACTTCCTCTTGCCATCTGTAAAAGAAATCGTCTGCAAGCACCACTGATTTTGGCGTTAGGTGACTGTGTAGCACTCCTGCAGTGTCAGCAAGTGTTTTCTTCATTCTTTGCAGAATCTGTAAGACTGGACAGTAGGTTAGATTTATACCCCAGATGAATTACTAAATCTGTACTGCTACGCACTGGAAAGCTATAGGTTCAAGAGAAATAGGGAAAATATGAATAAGCAAGTTTATTATTTTTTAATAAAAAATAAATTGGCACCCAAAATTGTTCTTTCATTTTCCTACTTCCTACAAGTCTATATTGACTGCCAGAAGTCAATTTACTTCTGGTTTCTCCATCTGTTAAAAGACAAAAAAATCTTTTCTTCTGTAAACCAACTGTATAACTAAGAATTAACATTTTTGCTTTGGTTGGTTGGTTGGTATGTTTGTTTGTTTGCCTTTTTCCCCTTCTGGTCCAGAAAGTTAAGGTTAATTTTTTTTAACTCAGCAAGCAGAACTCAGAGTGTCTCAAAGACTCAAGGGGTTCCAAATTAATAGGTGCATCTTTATTAAAATCGTCATGCATGCAAGGACTTATTTAACATGATCCTGTAATTTAATTCAATTAAAGCCCTTTTACACAGACAAAGTCAGAGAATTATTTGAACAGCTTTTTCTGTCTAAGCCTTTTGCTCTTTGTGATGGTTTATGATGCTCTGATGAGTATTGAACTAGGAAAACATTCACTCATAGCTTAAGGGAGAAGCAAGTCAGAGATTTTTATGACTGAACAGATTAACAAATGTGTTGAGGTTGTTGATACATAGAACAAACCATTTAATCTCCAATGATATTCCCTGAATGAGAGACTAATTCTGATGTAAAAATTCCAAAGCCCTCATTGCAACTGCTGGGCCTTCACCATATTGGTCACCTCTCTGTGTGCTAACAGTAATCAGGAGCGTTCAGAGCGGGACTGAAATTCTCTTTTGATCAGCAAAAATAATAATGATGATGGAAAATTATTGAAAATAGGCTAATTAGAAAATTTCAGTAGGACTAAATGAAAGATCTTAGTTTATGCATATTATTAAAATGTTCTTCTGATTATGGTCAGATTTAATTATAGGCTTGCATGTGTTATGAATCCAGTGCCTGAAATCATATAATTCTTTAAAATACTAATCCTTTGTTTAGATTATAAAATCTAAGAATGGCAACTTTCAAGCATGAGAGACTCTAAGCCTTCTTTCCTAGTGCTCTCAGAACCTCATTGTGCTCAGCAAGTTAAAGAAAATAATTACATTTAAATTCCTTCCTAAACATTGTATGCTTTTCCTATAACAATAACAAAGAAACATAACTGGAAAACAGAATACACTTCCTTCAAAGGATTTTAGGAATACTTCTAGAGATAAATACATAGCAAGTAATCTGGAATGAGGCAAAATTTCCAATGGAGTCTTTATTCTCTCCCTTTTACAATATATGCTGTTTAATTTCCATCTTTCTTTTCTTCTAATAGATCAAGCTGTTAACTGATCAGAATGTGGCCTAGTATCATAGCACAGATCTCTTACAAGCCTATCCTCTCAGCCAAGATAGCTTTCAGCTACATTATATTGTTTACTTTACCTTCTGGAATATTGAATGCAGATGAAAGAATAAGTAAGAGCAGCTACACATCGCCTTCTTACTTAAAATACAGATATTAATGGGTAATTCAGTAATCGTTATCACCCCTATAAGGTTTATTTACCATTTTCTCATTTAGTGCTACATAATCAGCTATATAAGTTACTGCAAAGTGTGAGAGAAGACAATTTGTTCATTCATATTTCAAACAGAAGGAGCTCCTATGTTACCTTAATTCTAGGGAGGCAAGAAATCCATGACTAGCAAGGGCATTTCAAGTCACATTTACAAGTGGTTATTCCCTGTTGCTAAAGTGAGTGAAAGGGGAGAGTAGTCTGTATGGTGTACAAGGGAGTGATTACAGCAGGTAAAAGCATAGGGTAGGGATCTTGGAGTCTGATTTAGAGAGAACATTTCTGACTGGGTGGTGCATGCTTCTTGTTTAGCTCTGGTTACTAGATACGTCAGGGTCCTACACCATATGTCAGCGCTATGGCCGCACATTCACCCATTCCTTTTTCCCCATGTGTCCTTAGCATCAGCCCCCCAGTTACTGCTGGGGCAGTGAAAGGAGCAGTACAATGGTGAAAAAGACATTACAGCGCAGGATTAAAGAAATATTGTTCACTCCTATTTCAATAGTGGTTTATGCTGGAGCACCTACTGAAACTTTCTCACTGTTTCTGGTATATGTTAGACTCTGTAGGTTTGTAAGCTTTTGTTACAGCAGTTAAATTAACCTGGAAATAGTATGGCTCAGCCAGGTTTTCTTTGCATGACCTGTAAAGTGTGTAAGTTAATAAAAGCGTGTCTGTGGAGTTCTAGAGTGTTTTTATTCTGTTACTATTATAAGATAGTTCCTGTTGATTTAGTAACAGAAAGTGAATAGTGAGTATTCACTTACCATATTACAAAATGTGTTAACAGAAGTAATTAGTTTATAATTCACTAGTTAAATATTTTTAACATACACTTATGATCCTTGAGACAGACCATGGTAAAAATATTTTGTTTCCATAGCACAATATTTGTACTAATGTAGTTAAGCATGAATGTAAAAATGTGTTTGTTTTTGTTTTACCAGTACAGGTTAGGAGGAGATC
>NW_008591428.1:0-3138 GCF_000691845.1 Merops nubicus | reverse complement strand
AGCTGACATCAGCTGAGAGGCCCATTGCATGGAGAAGTCCCCTTGGAAGAGGAGGGGAAGGGGCTTTGGACTCACCTGGTTCCCAAGCAGCAGGAGGTAAGAGAAGTAGCTGAGAGAGAGCAGGGACCTGGGCTGCCTTTTATACCTGCCCCTCATTGCCACAAGACAAGAGGCACCTCTGACCATCTCCTCTTGAATGCAAATCATCACAGCTAATGACATGGGCTGTGCTCTGACTTCCTGCACTGCTGCCTTTTCATTTCCAGGCTTGGGCCAGGCTCATGCCCCGCTGATGAAGGCTTCTTCTGAGCACTGCGATGAAAGCGACCACGGTTTCTAGGGCAGGAACGCAGAAGTGCGGTCAGAAGAGTCCTGGCAGTTTCTTCTGAGGTTTGCTGCCCTCTGAAGTCACAGGAAATGGGAACAGAAGATACTGAAATGAATCCAATTTTGAAAATGGGGCTTCTCCAGACCAGAGCCAACACCCACCCAGTGTTTGTGAGACTCAGTGGGCCACCTATTCTTAAACGAGATCGTGATGGGCATCTTACAGATGAATTCTTAGTCTAATCCCCAGATGCAACAGGAGCACAGGGAGACTGAGGTCTCCTTCAAGTGACCCAAGTCCAAGAAGCATCAGGAGAAGGGCAGCAGAGAGTGCACGGGATGTGTGTGGGGAAGTGCAGTGGAGGGGCACAGAGGTGAAAAGAGGCCCCAGGAGCAAAGGGAGAAGTTTCTTACCCCTACTGAGCCAGAACAAGGGACATAATACCCTCTGGGTGATGTTCACAGCTCCTGACACTGGCACATTTTCCTTCATGTCTCTCCTGAGCTACCAGCAAAATACCCCACACAGCAAAGGCCCTGCTTGGCAGATGCCTCACTCTGTTCACACACAAGCTCCTTCAAGCCTTGGTTCCTGGCTTGTGTACCTGCAGAGATCTGTTGAGGGGCTGAGGGACTCCAGGGGAGATATGGAATCATACTTCCAGTCTGAGCCAGTGGCCAATGCTTGCCCAATGTTTGCCTCAGGAAGGCATCGAGAAGGAGATAGATGAAGCACATGCTGAGCCTCCTCCTCCTGCATGTGAGAGAGATCCAAAACCCCCACAAGTCCCCACCAAGGGCCCTGACAGCCCTGAGAATTCTCCAGCCCTCCAAAATAGTACATGCTAGCAACTGTTTGTGTAAAGAACAATGTGTCTTTCTACTGTGTAAGCTCATTAAAAAATACACTCAGGAGGCCTGTTTCTGAATCATAACTAACATGCAAGGTGATTTCATTATCAGCCAGTACCTCCTGGGACACCCTAATCCTTTACTTCATCAGAACAGAGATAATAAGCTGCAAATACAGCAATAAACATTTTTTTTTTCTTAAAAAAAAAAGATTGTGACCCCCCCCCAAGCAAATTTTCATCCCACAATGTCTTTCAAAAAAAAAAAAAAAAAAAACAAACACATGAATCTCAGAATCATAGAATGTTAGGGGTTGGAAGGGACCTCTGGAGATCAACGAGTCCAAGTCCCCTGCCAGAGCAGGACCATCTAATCTAGGTCAGGCCACACAGGAACGCTTCCAAATGGGTCTGAAAACTCTCCAAGGCAGGAGACTCTAAAACCTCCCTGGGGAGCATGTTCCAGTGCTCTGGAACCCTGACAGGAAAGAAGTTCTTCCTCATGTTGATGTGGAACATCCTGTGCTCCAGCTTGTTCCCATTGCCCCTTGTCCTATCACAGGGCACAAGTGAAAAGAGGTTGCCCCTTCCTGCTCGACAATGAGCCCTCATATATTTATACCCATTAATTAGACTTCCCCGAAGTCTTCTCTTCTCCAGGCTAAAAAGCCCCAGGTCTCTCAGCCCGCTCTTCCAGTCCCCCAGTCATCCTCGCAGCTCTCTGCTGGACTGTCTCGAGGAGATCTCTGTCCTTCTTGAAATGGGGAGCCTGGAACTGGACATAATATTCCAGGTGAGGTCTCACCAGGGCAGAGGAGAGGGAGAGCAGGACCTCCCTTGTTCTGCTGAACACACTTCTTATTGCACCCCAGGACACCATTGGCCTTCCTGACTACAGGGGCACACTGCTGTCCCATGGACAACTTCCTGTCCATCACGACTCCAAGGTCCCTCTCCATGGAGCTGCTCTCTAGCAGATAGCATCCTAACCTGTAGAGATGCGTTTTATTACTCTTGCCCAGGTGAAGGACTCTGCACTTATTTTTTTTGAACCTCATTAGATTCCTCTTGGCCCAGCTCTCCAGTCTGTCCAAATGTCAATGAATGGCCACACAGCTGGGTATCAACCAAACCTCCCAGTTTCGTATCATCAGCAAACTTGATGAGAAGACTCTCTGTACCATCATCAAGGTCGTTAATGAAGATGTTCAACCAGAATGCACCCAGCACTGATCCTGGGGGACACCACCCATTACATGATGAACACGGTTGGGCAGCAGCCACAAGAACCTGACCTGAAAGCCCAGAGAGGAATCAGGGTCCAACAACTCAAAGCCTAACAGACCTTTCCTCAAATTTCTGCAATTATGACCATCAGTAGCACCAGCACTATCAGCAACATGAACAGCATTTTGCTTCCTCTATCCTTTCAAGGACAATGCCCTGCATGTGGTGGGTTGGATTTCCTGGCTTTTCTCCCTGTACACAAAGCAGGCAATAGAGGGTGCAGGAGGCAGAGGCTGCAGTTCAGTTCTCTGAGCACCTCTCTGCCACCCAAAGGCACCTCCATTCAGCTGCAGACGATCTGCCTCTGGCTAGGGCAACCTGCTGGGCACACAAGGGCAGAGTCCCCCTGCCAGGACCTGCATATGCCCTCAGGAAGGGTGTTACACACGGACAGACTGACAACGTGTGTGCTCAGGGAGGCCAGCATGGAACCAGGCACCAATCTGTATAGCCACAAAAACACAGAAAAACATCAGCAACAGGGGACTCTGCTGAGGAGATGATGGGGACCACAGGAAGAACACAACTCAAAGGTACTGGAGGAAAAGCAGGCCCATGCCATGCTCCTCATGTTCCCTGAGAACCATCAGAGACTGCACGGAGAGGGATTGTTACATATGAGCCCAGAAAAAGTGTTGCAATAGTATCAAAGCCTCCCAGCAGAAGCCCACCA
>NW_008591427.1:0-17954 GCF_000691845.1 Merops nubicus | reverse complement strand
CGGGTTCCCCGGGAACGCCCCCTGCCAAGTGGTCCTCTCGGACTCTCGCAAGATGCTGCAGGGTCCCTTCCCCCTGCCTCAGCTCCCCTCATCAGGGAACCCCCGTCCTCCTCAGAAAAGCCTCGAAAATGGGGGCAAAAAGCTCTGTCCAAGCTGACTCTACGACGTTTACACAGCTAATCAACCCGGCCACGTTGTGATGTGAATGTGACTATATCACCTCTGGAACCAAGATACATGGTACAAAGAGTCATTACAGCACATTCAACTCTCCCTCAGATAACATTGCATGGCACTGTGCTTTATATATGCATACTATATGAGATCCGCAGCTCAGTAATAGAACCTCAAAACATAAATTTGCTATTAGTATCATATCATGTTCTGAACGTGTATATGTGCATAAAGAAGTTTATTTTTTCCTCTTTTTCACAGTTTGAGATCACTTATAGACATATCTAGACTATCTGAATAATGACTACCTTTAGTATGTGTCTGGTGTTTAGTACATAACTCATTTCATGTATTCTTTATGGGCTGGAAATGAGACTATCAAAGTCCTCGCATCTAGCATGATGGAAGTTTTAGTTCTGACAGGTAACTCAGATGCTTTCACCACAAAAAAAAAAAAAAATAGACTGCAAGACTATGGTTACACTGAGTTGGAATGTCAGATTTTACTTGAAAAAAGAAAATGCAATAAGATTTTCTGAAGTGAGGATTTTGAAGTGAAATTACATTCTTCCTTATCATAAGTTTTTATGCTAACTGTTTACACAGAAATTTAAAACTGTCATTTAAGAACAAAGAGAAATCACATTTTTACAGGCAAAGGACTGAAGCTTAGCATAAAAGCAAAGTGTGCTAGCAGAAACACTAACTGAAATGGAAAACAAATTCAAATTTTTCAATTCAAAACACATTAAGAAGAGAGGGAAGACATAAAATCTGAAATGTGTTGTTGATTTAACCTGACAATGTCCTTTAATGTAAAGAAATTATGTAGTATTTTAAGACAAAAATGTAAATACCACAGCATGCAATCCCCATGGCAACTTATCTAAGAGATAACCAGTTGACATCTCAGAGTAATAACTACTCCCATGCTTAAACACTGAATGAGGATGTATGCCTGTGCTACATACTGTCATGCAGCATGTACATCCTCAGGCCAGCCATAAATACACGAGTGGGGCTGCCAAAAGTTGCCAAGCAGCCTGGAAACAGGATAAACTAATTCACATAATGTTCAATTCTACTGCAGTTAGACTTCTGTGGGAGTGCAAACAAGTTCACTTACAGCTAGCATCATCTGCCTCAACATATGCAGAATAGGTACATACTGTTTCCAGATAATAGATGGTTTTAAAACTTATATGGCTAAGCAAAATGCTGTTCCTTTTTTCAACTGTTTGTGGATGTTAAACGTGCATAGTGTTTTCTAAAGCCGTCACGAGGAATGCTGGTAGTTTTAGTAATTGAAGATAAACAGAGGATGAGTGTTGTGGTGAGCAGAGCCCGTCCTAGGCAGGGATCGGCATGCGGAAGATCTCGCGATGTAACAGAAAGCTTTGACTGCCCACAAGGGGCCTTGTGGGCATGGCTTGTCAAATATAAGGAATTGGAGCGACGCAATAAACACCATTTGCAACACCCTTCACATTGGAGCCTGTGTCTGCTGATGGTACCCAATGGCAGAGGTTGGGTGGCAGAGATCCCGGGGTTCGGGTGTCAGTAAAAACAGATGAGCATGAAAAGTCTAGACTTGACCATTGCCAGTTCATATCAAGATTTTGAAAAAAATGTTTGGTTTGTTTTGCTTTATTTTTACCTAAAATGTAGCAAAGATCTATGCAAAGCTAAATGAAGATTGTAATTTCATTTCCAAATGTCAGTTCGAAACCAAACTATTTGGTTTTACATTTCCTGTTGAAACAGTCCATGTTTTCATTGGATTTGACATACTCCTGCAAGAGTTTTAGTTTCAACTAAATATAATTCTTCATGAGAAAAATCTTCAGCACACAAAGTCAACCAAGCGTTTATAGTCATGCCAATGTGACCCCTTCTGTTCTGAGGAACCGCTAACATGATGCATTACTTGCTGAATCCAGAATTAGACTCTATCAATAGCTAAGGTCATTATAAAGCCTTTATACTTCTGTTAATTAGTTATCCAATGTTACATATAGAAAAAATGTATAAAACACATTCTTGATATGATTATTTTTCTCCTTCCTCTTTTTCCTCCATATGCTTCTACCTGGAGTAACACAATGGGTTAACATTTCATATGAATGTTAAGAAATACCGGTTAAATATGTTTGCAAATATCATTTAATCTGAAATACTATTTTACTAGAGAATGTGATCATGACTAATAAGTATGAAAGAGAAATCTTATTGCTTCATTTTCTAACTCCAAAATACAGAGGAAAATGAGGAATGGAGCTGATACCTTAACATTCAGAAAACCATTTATGGATATGATTGGTATTTGCTAAACCAATTAGTATCGAATAAACGATTGGTATTTGCTAAACCAATTAGTATCAAATAAACAAGTGTTGGTGAACATATAAAACTGACTGTTGCCACCTAAAGTGGCCAAATTCTTTGTTATTCTTAGTAAATGTGTCCAAATAATTACAGGTAAACACTCTGATATTGAGGACAGTTTCATCAGAAGGGATTATTACTTGACAAAGTCCTGTGTGTACAAAGTGTCAGCAATCAACAAAGAAATGCCCACACTGAGGCTCAAGTTAGCTCTTAACTTACATTTTTCTTTACTTTTTTCTGTTACCAGCCACATGGACACTTCCAGGAGATGCTTAGTTTTGCCTTGAACATGGACTTCATAGCACAGCCAGCTGTGAAGTTTAAAGCAGAAGTCGCTTCCCTTAGGTTGGGAGTTGCTTGCTTTCCAAGGAGCACACTGAGATCTATGAATGCAGAACACAGCAGGAGGTTTGGACATCTGTATGTACCAGAGCTTAAGAAATCATTTTGCTGATGTCTTGAGAAAGAATGAATTTTACTTCACATGGTGTCAATTTCTGTGGAGTCCCAGGCCTTCTATCCAGTGGACATGAGAAAATTTTGTGGCAGGAATACTGTGGATGACGTGCCACTTCATTTTCAGGACTCTTTCAGTTAGGTAAAGGAGGGCTAAAAGCTTCAAAAACAATTCACATTGAAAATACCCATTCATTTGCTCATTCAAGCAATAAATGACTTGCAGGTTTAGTGATCTGAAAGAACATAAATATATTATTATTTAAAATATTTTTAAAGCCTCACATGTTCTTTCCATAGCAATCAAATGATTAGAGAAGTCTTACATGAATAAATACTGATTTTGTTCTTTCCTCAGCCTCATAAGGTTCAGAACTTCTAATGGAGAATATTTCGCTAGACAACAGGCGAGGATACTTCTGGTTTTGAAGCGGTGTAAAAGAACATTAGATTCTAGGAGGCAAGGGTAATGCCAGCAATTAGCATGTAGGGGTAGCAATTAATTAGTGTATCTTGCTCAGAAAGGACAGATGCAGATTGTTTCTGTAGAAGCCTGCCCTACAGGTAAGGCTAGCTGAATGCAAAACACAGATACGATCCTGAAAATAGACACCAAAACTCAGCATCTTCCTTTTCCAGAAGGCAGCATAACAGCACATGAACCTCCATGCTCTACTAGTGGAGCGCCTTGTACTTGTTCTTCGGAGTCCTTTTTGACCCCTTTACAGCTTCTGCAGCCCAATGACACGGCTACAACATCAGGGAAGGGAAGCAGACCCCACACAGACACTGGTTAATGTTCTCATAAGTCTGCAGGAAACACCAGAAATAGTTCCCGAAATGAGGTGTTTTGAACTGTTGGTGGTTTTAAAGAGTTAAATGTATCAGCAATTGGGAAAGTACAGCTTTAAACTAAACATTCCTGTCTCTGTTTCAGGTCTTTTAGAAATGAATGTTTAATTCTTTCCTAGGCATCTGTGAAATGTAGGAAGTCCATATCTTTCCAATTCATCATGATGGTAAGCTTCACAAGATGCAATGATTTGAGGAAATTCTCATCTGTGGACAACTATAAATCCTGACATCTTTGATTAAGTCTTTTTGAGACAATTCTATTCAGGCAAGACTTACTGTAGAAGAGCCTGGTTTATTAACTAATTCTAAAGTTTTACCTGGAAAGGTGGCACACCTTTCCTTACCTGTTGTCTTACTCTTCACACACTCAGGCAAACCTAGAACATTCTGCAGGTTGGGCAAAAGCAATAAAATTAGTGCTTTCAAGATATTGAAAGCCTTTAAAAAAAGAGTAAGGATGGTTTATGCTTAAGGGAATCACAGAATAGATTAGCAGTAGATTATATTTAGTCTGAAATCATTTATCTACCACAAGCATTCCAGGCAATTAAATGCCTGCTGATTGGGATCACTGCCAAAAGAACAAATTCAATTAAATGAATTGCAATGGCTCTTAATAAGAGTTAACTGGCCCACCTAATCCATTTAAATAGCACAGCTGGTCTTGCCTGCTCACCTACTCATGGTTCATTCGTACAGCATTTACTAACATAAATGGCCTGCAGTGAAATCCTTTTTTTTCTGGCTTATTGATGAATTCCGTCCACGCAATGAGTAGATATAACCTGGGCTAGTGACGTCTTTTGATATTTGCATGTCTCCGCTATGATTGAACGGTCTTGGGAAAAAAGAATAGCCAGTCATTGTTTCAAGGAATACAGGCAATGTCAGACCTAAATGAATAATCTCTAAGGAGAGGGAGAACCTTTCATCACATTGTGTGAATGAAGTGGCATCAACCAACAAAGAAAACATGCTCAGGGTATGTTGTGGTTCAGCCTGGCAGGCAGCTCACCACCACACACATTTGTTCACCCCCCCCACAGTGGGGTGGGAAAGAGAAACATAAAAAAGTTGAAACTCTTGGGCTGAGTAATGATAGTTTAATCAGACAGAAAAGGAAGGGCAAAAATAATAATAATGATAAAAGAACATACAAAACAAGTGATGCACAATGCAGTTGTTCACCACATGCTCATGCTGACCAATGCCCAGCCAGTCCCCAAGTAGGGGCTGCCACCCCCCCCAGCTAACTTCCCCCAGTTTTATTGTTCAACATATCACAGAATCACAGAATGATCAAGGTTGGAAGGGACCTCTGGAGATCATCTAGTCCAACCCCTCTGACAAAGCAGGTTGACCTAGAGCAGGTTGCACAGGAATGTGCAAGGAACAGTTCTTGAGCATAACTATGAGTGTGTTGTGGGAGACCGCATCAAAAGCCTTGCTGAAATCGAGGTAGACAACATCCACTGCTCTCACCCCAGCTACCCAGCTAGTTGCACCATCATAGAATGCTATCAGATTTGTTAAGCACGGTGTCTCCTTGGTGAATCCATGCTGACTAGTCCCAATAACCTTCTTTACTTCCACATGTCCTTGATCCAGGAGCAGGATCTGTGAAAGAGTTTTAAGAGTGTCATATATATTTTGGAGATTGCAGACTAAAATTATCCGTGAGTCTTTGGTTTGATTTTGATGCCAGAGACAATCTTTGCTCTAATATCCATGCTGAAGACTGTTAAGTGCAGGTCAAGTAAAAGTAAAATTATGTGTTTCAGCATGCCTTTTTTGACAACACTAGTGTGTCATTCTCTTAGCTTACCTTGCTTCTGTGTACGCAGTTCTATTTCTGTCAGGTTAAAATACTTGTCATTATGATTTCACATATACCTCGTTGTTAATGATGTATTTCAAGATGAGCTGTTAGCTATTCTGGTTGAATTTCTCAGGTTATCACTTTGAACAAGATTAGGTTTATTTTGTTTATTAGTTTGCCATGGAATAAACTTCATTATTATCCTCTTGTCATTCAGAACAGTCTCAGATTTATTTTCACTCCAAACACTGCAAAATATTTTATAAAAAAAAAAAAAAAAGTCTCTTTTAGTTGAATGGCTATAGTGTTGGCCGCAAAATGAAACAGTCATTCCTTAGGAAAGGACTTGATCCAACACTGTTGCAAGTTACAGCAATGCAGCTTTTCACTTGCAGAATTTTGGATCGTGATGTAAGCATGCAGACACAAGGTCTAACAATTTCTGCAGCTTTTACTTTTTGTTACCTGCCTTGTAACTGCTTGGTTGCAAATTGTGGCCAAGATCGCATATCAAGAGCTTTTGTGAAAGGATAATAGTTTCTCATATATATAAAGTATTTTTCAGATTTCTGGTGGCTCTAAAATAATTAATGATTGTAAGATAGAAAAGTGAATAACTTGAATGCTAATAACTCCAGCTTCATTTTTAATCAAATTTTAAATATTAGAAATTTGCAAAACCACTTATGCAAATTAAATTGCCCCATCTTACTGGCTATAATAATCCTGCTCAATTATGATACTGCTAAGACATACACATTTATCAAGTTTAGCTAAATGTGCATAATTCTTCAAAGGCTTTGTGTAATTGCTCCTAGATTTGTCTTTGCAAGCTGTACTTGTCTTTGTGATTGTATCTGTACTTGGTACATTTTCATGTTGTAATTGTATGGTAATTTTTTGTGATTATCTATGAGTTTTTTATGCAGTCATTTTGAATGGAAATTGTCTGATTGTACCTTAACTGGAAATTCTAGTAGTACTTTTTCCAGAATGTACTTGCTAATAAGCAATTCACATAGACCAATATATGCTAGACTGAAAATTACATAAATAAAATTTCCACAAAGATAACACATTGTCAGTTATGAAAGTGAGTGCTTTAGGTTTTTATTTAATTGTCAGTATAATCTGCACATAAAAAGTGGTTTAGTGTGAGGTTTACATTGTGATTAAATTCAAAGAAAGGATGCTGTGGATATGATAGCATTTTATATCACATTTATTCTCCACTAATTAGTTCTGTACTACTATGTCATTTTTTGCTGTATTAATAGCCTCATAACTGGCATATACAAGGTTGCCCTCTTGACAAGATTCAACATAAGCATATGAGGGAGGAGTAGGAGAGGGAAGAGTTGCAAGACTTTTCAGAGTATTAACTTTTCCTTTTCCTTATTAGATAGCTTCTACGTAGGCATATTATGCAGCCTCACTGCTTAATAAACAAGTGAAGTATCTACATAGCAAAGAACTGATTAACAGAACAGTTAGGCCTCCACATCAGGCTGGTCAGACTGGCCCAAATCACGTATTATCATCAGGAGCTCCTTCTGAAACTAGCAATTTCCATGTGTCTGTAAAGATAGACATCAATTTTCTCTATACCAAGGAAAAAATTTGTTGCAAATTCTGGTTTTGTTAGCAAAACTGATACAGCTTTAGTGTAGCCTTTGGGTATTTCTGGTGAAGATTCAGCATGTCCCCAAGAAAATGGAGGTGATCGATTTGTGAGTAAAGGACTGAGAACCTGCAGTTCAAAATTTGTCTCTTAACTATCAGATTTATCATGTAAAGCTCTCCTGCTGTTCTTGTTTGGAAGGGATTGGGCATGCCTTTTATATTTTGATATATTGCTTAGGGAAAATATATTGCATGAGTTTTTGTGTCAATGCTCTGATGTTGACTTCTTGGTTTCAGACTACCTGCCTGCAGTGATTCCCAAGAATCTGGGCAAGGATCTGACCATTTTGTAAAGGGAGCAGAGACATATATCCCCCTGAACTGTTTGCAAGAGCATTGAGGCTGTATCAAAAGAGCTATGGAGACCCGTGGTTTGCTCTGGGGGAGCTGGGTAGAGGGAAAGAAATTATTAGGTGGGTTAGTGCATCCCATTGCTATCATTTCCCCAGCTCCTTCCACTCCCTGGAAAGCCTCAATAGCAACAGGCTATGCAGGAAGGGAATGTCAATCCCAGCACTGCCACAGTCGTAAATGTATCCGGTATCCTCCAACACTGTAAAGGCAAGGTGCCTGTCTTCTCTGTCAGTCTTCCAGTTCATGTAATTACTTACATTGCCTGGACTTAACATCTGCACAGGCTACAGTAAACAAAAATATTTCATTATGGCGCCAATTAAAGCAAAGACTGTAAGTAATACTGACAAAATAGATTTTTAATTGATTTTTTTTTTTTCTTCGCGGGTCAAGCTAGATTTTTTTTTTCCAATAAAGCTGATTCTTGTTGAGCCAAAAAGCACGTTTTGGAAACAAAACAACAACAACAACAACAACAAAAAACTTTTAAAATCCTACAGCAGCTCTACAATTATAGATTAAATGCAGGTGCTTTGCTTGAAATGGCTTTATCATATTCAGTGATTTCATTTCCAGATTTTAAATCACTTTACATGAACACTTTTCTTTGGCTTCAGTAAACTATGTAATAATTAATTCTAGTTCTAAATGAAGAATTGAAAACTCTCGACACTGTAAAATACCATCAGGCATATTTCTGAAACAAACTGTTTTCTTTCAGAGATAATGGAATAGTAATGTTTTGATGCTTTCGATCTCTCCCACACTTTTTCTCTTTCCATACATCAGCTATACTCGTTTAACAGTTAAAAAAGCTTTGGTTTCCTGAAACTTTGTGGAGCACTCTAAACTGGAAAAAAAGAAAAAAAAAATAAATTTCCCAGGTCTGTCCAAGATCTTTTCATTCACTGGATATCTGTAATATACTGTATTCAAGCAACATCATACTTTTCCTTGTGAGGTAACAAGACCACATAAAGCACAGTGGTAACAGCCATAAATCATGAAGACAGTTCCCAAATGAAGAGTGCTTAACATAATAGTCCAGTACTGACCAGAGTAAATGTCACTAGCTGATAGAAGAAAAGGTGCATCTTGCTTCCTCAGTCATTAGCCTGAGTGAAGAGAAATGAAGTTTTCTCATTGTGAAATTGCTCGACCATTTTCTTGAATGTTTGGATAACTTCATTTTTATGCATTCATAAAATAAATCATGGGTAAACTATCCCTTAGCTTTTGCAAGTACACAGAAGTTAAGCACAGAAAATAGCACTGCAATAACTCAGATTACACCTCCACATAACAACCTATTCTCTGTGCTATGCCCTCAGCATGTCTTTGAGAAAGCTTCACAATCTTTAATAGATGACTTCAAGTGACGAGAAACTATACTACAGCTCTTGGTAAATTATTTCAGTAAACTAATATTATTTACCCTCATTTAAAAATTAACATCTTATTTCTTCCTTTGAATTTTCACAGCTTCAGTCTCCGTTTGGTCATGTTATTCCTTCATCTGTTAGATGAAAGGTCCCTGTGTAGCATTATACCTCTTTTTCCTATGTAGGCCCTTAATTGTTCTATTAAATACTATTTATTAAAAAAAAAAAAAACCAAAACCACAAATTCTACAATAAATAGAATCTGTTACTTGCCACCTGGCTCTTTAGAAGACAGCCTGTCAAAACAGCATTCACATTCTGTTTCTTGTGTAATTTTACTGTTAATTCTTAATGAAAATTTCTTGTCTCCATGCATTGTTCCACAAATATAACAAATGCTATATAATCTATAATCTGAGTATTACAAATTGTAATCAAGATGCTTCCTTTCCTCCATATAAACAAGCATTACTTAGTACCTTAAATCCCTAAAATGAAGGGGAAAATTTTCCTGCCAGGTGTTCCTTCAAGTTAGCAATGCATTTTTCAGATGTGGACACTCGAGTTGGTATTTTAGCCATGACATTAAAAGATGTAACAGCTGGGTTTTTAGATCAACTGCAAATGTTACTTCTTAATCCTCCTCTTACACATTGCATGAATGGCTAAATGGACACTCAAGTCAGCAACCTGGGAAGCTCTCCCGTGTCCCACTGATCACAGTCACAGAATCATAGAACCATAGAATGCTTTGGGTTGGAAAGGACCTCTAAAGGTCATCTAGTCCAGCCTCCCTGCAGTAAGCAGGGACATCCCCAACTAGGTCAGGTTGCTCAGAGCCCCGTCAACCCTGACCTTAGCTCAGAGTACCATCAAGCCTTGATTTAATCCTAAAAGAAAACAAAGTAGGTTTTAAGGTTGAAATCACTAAACATCATGTGAACCATGGCCTTTCAGAAAAAGGCACTTCCTCACCTTCTCTGGCAAAGCTCTTCTTTTTTTGTGTTAGTAGACCTTCCCTGTACTCAAATTTAACTCCAAATATTTCAATCATAAACCTCAGGAAGCAACAACGTGAAACCCTGTATTGGATTGTGACAGAAGTTTAATATTTCTTTGAAGAAATAGCTTTTTGTAGAAGTTCAGCAGTAGGGTCTGTACTCCAAAGTGATTATCAGTTAGAACAATTAGTGAGTGTGTACTGCCTAATATCAGAGGACAGAGGCACTCATAAATGCTATTTATCTATACATCAAACAATTTAAAAAAAAGAAAAGCAAGCAAACATGCAACTACTAGACACTCCATGAAATAAAAATTAATTTTAAAAAATTATTTTGTTTGCTTATCTTCACTTACATGCATTTTCTGTTAGCATTTTGCTAACTCTGTTTTCACTTATAAATGGTAGCTATTCACATCTCTTTACTACTTTTTTCTGGATACAAGTATTTTTAATGTGAGGAACGCAGCAACCTTCATATTTACAGAGCACATTCTTCTTTAAAGATCTAATTTTCTTTTTATATTTGAGCATTTTCTCACACTTGTATTAAATCTTATGAACTCAGTGACACAGGAAAGACTTAGGTGATGGATCTATTTTTCTTCACCTGAAGACTTAACATAAGTACTCATTGTTGGAGGCAATCAGTTTGATTTGAGTGTACTCAGTTAAGTAGGAATCACCCAGTTAAGAAATTCAAGTTCATGGAATAAGATTCTGATAATCACTAGTAGGTTGTTTGTAGCCATTATATGACATATCAGTACTACATGATAAAGACCTTTAATGATTTATAACTTTTCACTTTAATTCCTTCTGCCAAAGGAAAACTGTCTGATAAAGACTGGTAACTCTATTATGACTCAGTAGCTTTGGGGGTTTTCACATTCTTTCTTCTTGTTCCTCTGTGCAATTTCTCGCGGGCACTCTAACTAATGATACAATCTTTTACAATGTAATCAGGTTCTGCTGACATTTGTTTTCAAGGCAGAAACACAGGTTTAAAGCAGAATCACAGCTAGCGGCAGCGGATGGGCAGGGGTTTTCCTGGATATAATCCAGCAGAAGGTACTTTGTTGTGGGGTGGACACCAGCCACACTTCTGCTCCTGCCAGCTGTTCCCAGGGGAGCCTTGCTATAAGCCTGTGCCATCTAGGTAACTTTGGTAGAGAGTATTCGGAATGATTTGTGTTGCCAGAGAATCTAAGGCTCTTGGTACATCTCTGGAGCCCCTAGCAGTTTTCAAGACCATGTGTAAGTACCATCTGGCTGCACAGAATGATGTAAATTCTAGGCTCCTTACATCAGTTGTGATGTATTAAATGTAATTTTGCCCAAGCAAATCACATAGGAGAGAAAAAAAAACAAAAAACAAACAAACAAAAAAACCAAACAACTAGTTTTTTGTCCACAGTGTTAATTTTAGCAAACAAGGAGGCAGAAGGTGTACAAGAAGCTCAGAGAGGACACAGCCAGGAGAGCTGACCCCAACTGACAAAAGGGATATTCCATACCATATGATGTCTTGCTCCCTTACAACACTATCTCCCAAAACATCCTCACAGTTAAGCTCAGGAAGTGTGGTTTACATGAGTAGACGGTGAGGTGGATTGAGAACTGGCTGAATGACAGAGCTCAGAGGGTTGTGATCAGCAGCACAGCATCTAGTTGGAGGCCTGTATCTCGTGGTGTTCCCCAGGGGTCAGAACTGGGTCCAGTCTTGTTTAACATCTGCATCAGTGACCTGGATGAGGAGGTGGAGTGTACCCTCAGCAAGTCTGCTGATGATACAAAACCAGCAGGAGTGGCTGACACACCAGAAGGCTGAGCTGCCAGTCAGCGAGGCCTGTGCAGGTTGGAGAGTTTGTGGAGGGGAACATAATGCAGTTCAACAAGGACAAGTGTAGAGTCCTGCACGTGGGGAGGAATAACCCCATGGACCAGTACAAGTTAGGGACCCACAGAGAAGGACCTGGGAGTCCTGGTGGACAACGTTAAGCATGAGCCAACAGTGTGCTCTTGCAGCCAAGGGCAATCGTATCCTGATGTGCATTAAGAAGAGTGTGACCAGGAGGTCAAGGGAGGTTCTTGTCATCCTCTACTCTGCCCTAGTGAGGCCACATCTGGAGTTCTATGCCCAGTTGTGGTCTTCCTAGCTCAAGGGAGACAAGGAACAACTGGGGAGAGTCCAATGGAGGGCTATGAAGGTGATTAAGTGACTGGAGAATCTCTCTTACAAGGGAAGGCCAATGGACCTTGGTCTGTTTAGCATGAAGAAGAGAAAGCTGAGAGGGGACCTTATCAATGTTTATAAATATCTGAAGGGTCATTGTCAAGAAGATGGGGCCAGACTCTTTGCAGCAGTGTCCAGTGGTAGAAAAAGAGATAACAGGCACAAACTTCCAGGAACACACGAAGTTCCACCTAAACATCAGGACAAAGTTCTTTAGTTTGACGGTGACAGAGCACTGGAATAGGCTATCCAAAGAGGTTGTGGAGTCTGCTTTTCTGGAGACTTTCAAAACCCTTGTGGACACATTCCTGTGCAACCTCTTCTAGGTGAACCTGCCTTGGCAGAGGGGTTGGACTAGATGATCTCCAGAGGTCCCTTCCAACCCCTACCATTCTGTGATTCTGTGATTCTGTGACATTGCGCTATACAGACTCTGCAACATTTTTCAAGCCACAAAAGTCAGTCTGCTAAGTTGTTGAGTTGCTGAATATTAGAATGCTTAAAATCAAAACCAAACATGCAAATGCTGCTTTGACCTTATGTATTGTCCAGCAACAGTTACGCTGCCAGATCTTGCTTTTGATGAAATAGTGACAGTAATGTTTTGCTACTGTATAAGAGAAGGTATGAAAACTCATTTAATAATGTTATTGATGAGCTATAAGCTTATGAAGTCATGCATTTTCATATCTTCCCTTGAATATTTGCTCGAAGAATCCATTTTCCATGCCAGCTATTACGTAAAATATGTGTGCATTCTCATTTTTGAAACATTGAAAAATTTTAATTCTATTCTAAATATCCACCTTCAATGTGTTATTTCTGTGTACTACTTTGTACTTTAAGTTTTTAAATAAGAGGTCTGAAGGGTCACATTCCTTTACACGTCACCAAAGCTAAGTTTATAATTGATAGTTCACCGTGTTTACATGGCCCTGTTCTCTTTGATTCCTGCTTAGTGTTTGTGAAACTTAGTACAGAATTTAATGCCATATTGATGAGATTGAGCTTTAAACATACTACATACCTGTTCCTGCTCAGAAACAAGACAAGAGGTTTGGAAAATTTTTCAGATGTAAAGTACGGCAAGATGCATTTTGGGGTTCTCCTTGGCTACTAGGCCTTAAAATTTTGAGGCCCTTAAATGAGCCAAATTTTAGTTGACACATGCACGTATTTCCTGGGTAATACACAATTGTACCATTATTCATATCATGAGCTGTTAGTAGTTTACTCACACAGCTATGAGCCTTGTTGAGTCATCTGTTCTTATGTCAGTGTTTTCATTACAGCTTACCTGCATCTGCAAGATTGACTTCTGATCAATTAATTTATTCTCCCAATGCTAGAGAAGATAACCATAACTTTACAGAATTAGTAAATATCAGGTTTCCTTAGTATGTAATTGTAGTTCTTCCACTCTCAGTATACATTACATAATAAACAACATGATGAAACAAAGCACGAAACTCAACAGGTAAATCTACATAATATACTCTACTTGTTATGCAAGCTACAGCAGTATAATGAGGAGAAAAGGAACTGAAACAAAATTGCTTGACCTATTTTAATATTTGATGAAGAAATACTAAGCCTATAAATATCATGTCTTCAAGGACCTTGTAGTTGATATTATTAAAAAAGCATTTTAAAAAGAGTCTCCTATAGTCTATCATAATAAGCTTTGGGTAATACTTTAAGAGTCCATTAACTTATGCTCAACTAATCTTTAATTACAATAGAAATCCTTTGAAAGCATGTATGATAATCATACAAATACCACATAAATTCATTTCCATCCTTTTGTGAATGTTTTCCCCTAGACACACTACAGTTGTTAATCCCTCTGTGTAGTAGTCCAGGACTTGGTATTTTAACATTAATGGAAGGAAATCTGACCAGTTCTAACACTAAAAGAAAGCAAACTCTGCACCTTTGAAGAATCCAAATCAAAACAACTTATAAAACAAATTCTTATAAAAAAATTCTAATGATTTTTTTTTAAAGTTATTTAGCCATAATTTTGAAACTACTGTAGTAAAAAAATTTCCTTATATGAGTAGCATAATTGCAATATTTATTATTTCCAGTTAACAATATTGTGTTTTAAATTATCTGAGTATCAATACAGGCTGAACATTTTCCAGAGAATCACTATCTGAACTGCAGCCTGAAAAGCAGCAGGTTCTTTTGAACTTTTGTGGATGAATCAAAAAGTCATGAAAAAAAATTAGCCATGCAAGTCTGAACTATTGAACTTGAGAGAGGAAGAAAAATGTATAAATGGAAGACATCTTTGTCAGAAGATAAGACTTTGGACTGAAACTTAGGAGACTGTAGTTCCATATTCCCAGTTCTTCCAATAGCATTTCAAAATCACTGCACTTCCTTTAAGTTTCTTTACTAGAGATCATTTTTTTCTCAAAATAATACATTTTCTTAAAGTCTAAATATTTGTGGTGGCATCTTGGTATTGATAAGATCCCATCATTTCAAAGGAAAGACAGGCCTGAGAAGTCAGATTCTTTAGTATAAGAAAACAAATGCTTTTAAATAATTCCCTCTGTAAATGTCTTTGAATTCATTTGTATGTAAATGAATGCCAAAGTCACAGTCATGACAAAACAGAACCATTGTTCTTCAGTAGCTCTAGTCTAACAGCTCTCTTTTTGTTACTGCTGAGATTCTGGTTTTTGAAGGAAAAAGTTCTCATCATAAGCCAGTTCATGGACAAGAGCCAAGCCCAATCCATATTCTGCTGAAGCCTCATCCACTACACTAGTATCTGTGGCTTGTTCCTTCACACCTGGAGCTTCCAGTGTTTTGCCCAGTTAGTCAGTGCAGTTACTAGGCTTTGGGGAACCACAGACCAGAAGAGAGACACACCAGCCTAGCGACATGACCTCCCAAAACATACCCTGCGGAGGATCTTGGGCTGAGTAACTGAAAGGACCAGAGATGTCCCTGGGTGGCCAGAAGGGCCAGCCACAGGCACCACTGGGGACTCACCAGGCACACAGATACTCACTCCCCAGTAAGCACATTCATTTAATGCTCTTACTGCCATTACTGCTTTAGAAGTTGACTGTTTCATTTCTCTTTCTAGTGTCTGGGAATTCTATCACCATTTATGTTTGGGAGAATGATCCACTGCATACACATCAAGGAATAGAGATCATCTCACTCTCTCATCAGCCTGTAATTTACAGCCAGTATTAAACAGTTTGAGGTGCCCTCCATGTGCCCGGCAGGCCAGAACCTTGATTTATCTATGTGGTAAAAAGTCAAGATGACATCGCTAATTTGAAAATAAATAGCTTCTTGTAATGTTCTAGAATTACTGTAGCAATCAGGCACATAAAGATAAAAGCCCATATAGATAAAGGCATATTAATTAGCTCATAAAGCCTTATTAATCAGACTTGTAATTGTAGCAGTTTGAAACCACATAAGAAATGTACAAGATTTGTCTGCAAGCATAAAAGAGAAAAGAATGAAAACCCACCCACAGAGCATGATGTGACATTAACACCCTGCTACTGGAAAAAGGAAGATACAGTCTAAGAGCAGCATCTTCTTTACAGTGTATGAGTGATTTATAACATTTGCTTCAGTCTAGCTGAGGAATAATAGCAAAGAGTACTTTGGACACACCCAGATACATTAATCTACTTCTAAAGCAGCCTGAACACCCTAATTCATTGCTCATGAAAGTCAGTGGGACTCTGACTGAGAGTGGGATCCTCTGAGATTCATTTGTAAAGAAGAAATCTTATTCAAACTGAAGTCAATGGCTACTGACTTCAAAAATACAGGCTGCCAGTGTGTTTGTGATCACTGAGTGCCAGACCTTCTTCAGGCAAACTTTCCTATTCAGGCTGAGATCAAATGAAATTCAAGGAGTCAAAAAATAAAATATGTTCTGCCTTTTTATGGAAATGCTCTTTTTCCATCTTTATTTAGCATTTGACAATTACACCAAAGGCAGCTATACTAATCCATTGAATTGTCAACAGAAGCTAAGGTCAGAGACATTTAGAAAATTGTACACTCATTTATTTCTATGCCACTCTCCAATAGCCCTAGAAGTTTCTGACAATACTTCTATATTCCAAGGAAGACTTTCTGTACACACTGCAGATAGACATCCCATTTTATTGCAAATAACTGGGGTAATTACAGCAATTCATGATTCAGAGAATACCCTCACTAAATCTCATTTAATTTTACAGGTATTTCTAGAAAGTAGAATTCTTTCCTGTGCATGAGGCTGTAAAAAAAAGAAATGTATGATTTTTCCCTTCCTTATTTTTGCTGCCTTTTTTTGTAACAAATACATAACAAATTTATTTGGGAAAAGTAAGCTCCACTCCTCTCTTGAGCAGCTGTGAGCAGCAATGGTGGTGTATGGTCCTTGACACTTACCTGCCTCCTCCTCACACATTTCCCTATTGCCTCTGACTCAGATAAATCAATATTTATCCTTGACACAATCTGACAGGGCCACATCAGGGTGATGAAGGCTTGTATTCCATTTTAAGTCCTTCCAAAGAAATGCATTTTGGGACACCAGAGAAGCCAATTTTCATCTAGGAAGAAATGTAGGGGGTTTATTTCCTTTTCACATAATATTAAAACAAAGTAAACATTTTTTTTACATATCCAGTTGTTATACTGAACCCATCTCTTATAATGAAAAACTGGTATCTCTTAGACTGCCAGTGTATTCAACCTTGTACTTTTTAACAAACATAAATGGTGACGATTATACCATTTGTATTTATTGCTTTGTCATATAGCGTTGTTTATATTACTGCAAAACAACAGTGACATCCAGAGGCACAAAAGCCTCATCAGAAGTATTCTTTATCCATGGCAATGTGCTCAAAATCTGAGTTACTCAGGATTTCAACAACTTTCATTCTTTACAATTGCGTGAATTTTAGAAGCATGTATAGTACACAAGGAACATAGATGAAGTTTTTATTTTAAATCTGTCCCCATGCAGCCTTACACTGGTCAATATTTATTGAAGTATGGTTGACTGAGAACACTGGAATAGTGGCATGCAAGGCCAGTATGACCTGTCATCAATAGTTGTCGTTGATAAGGCTCTGTGTGAAACCTTTGGCCCCAGATAGATTTTTGCAGTCTTTTTGTTAAAAACAGAAAAGGCAATAAATACAGATACTTCCAAATGAGTCACATGAATACTTAAAAATTACAGTTAAACACCTTGGGGAATCAATGCTGCTAACAGTAGGTTGCTAAATGCACACCAACCAGTTCAGCGTAGGGTGTTAGGCAGACTTCAGTGCACTACTTCACTTCTGAATCAAGACAGTGAAATTGTGGACCCAGTCCCTCTCACTAGAACGAGACCAAATTTCAGCTTACATGCCCAGCAAATGGCTCATTTCCACATGTTATGTTTGTAATGAGGCAGAAAGATCATCGAAGTCTGAGTGCTGAGAGCTTTGCCTGAAAAAATACTCAAAGATTAACAGATTAGAATTAATTTTTTTTCTAACTTTTTGAAACATGATAAGATACCAAATGGGTTGCAGAGGATACAAGTGTATATCATAGAATCATAGAATCATA
>NW_008591426.1:0-24547 GCF_000691845.1 Merops nubicus | reverse complement strand
TCAGCCTGTGGGTCTGTAAGCCAGGGCATTTGTGGTTGTCCTTGGCACTGTGTCCCTGTTCCCTCCCTCCTGTGGGTACCAGTATCCAGATGATCAGTTAATGAGGTAAGGCTCCTGATGAGTTCCCTCTTCCCTTTACCTTCAGCCCTTGTCTCATTTTTCCTGATGAGCCCCCTGCACAGGGCACTTCCCAGTTGCCTCAGCACCATGGAATGTTGCCCAAGAAGCAGGGATGGACAGAACCAGGCCCAAAGCAGCTTGGATAGCTGTGGCACATCACACACCTCCAGGCTGAGGAAGCTGAGATGGAATCTTTATACCTGCAAGATTTCACTTTGGAGATCCTCAAAACTAGCTCTTAAGTGGTTTTAGCAGACAGGAAGGGCAATATTAGTTTATTTCTAGACAACTCATAAATTTCATATGCAATGCTGCCAATAAAGTTTATTGGGAAGTAATTGCAAGGCAGGTTTATTTATTTTATGACTGCCTGTTCAACATTTGTCTTCTGAATTAGAATTCTATCTTAGCACTGTCATATTGGTGTCTTGCTTGAAAAGAGAGTTCTAGTAAAATTCAGATGTTAACTGGAATTAAGTTTTTCTTCAGGAGTTAATGGCAGAGTGGGTTTGAATGAGTGATACCAGCTTGTTGCTTACCTTCTCCACAACAAAACTCCAGCTCCCATCCCCTGACTTGGTGGTTTCATTCAGGTTTGGAGGTGGCAGTTATGGGCCTGCTTTGAAATGCTTTGAGGAAGGTTTAAATAAGCTTGTTTTCTTTACAGGTAAAAAGATTAGATGCTACTGCTTTGTCTCCATCAGTATGGAATCAACTGATAATTAGCATAAGAATTTATTGAGTAATGAGTGAATTTCCATCATTCAGCATCTCTCCTGGGTATTTTAGTGAGTGACCTAAAATCAGCTCATATGTGGTGAGAAAACTTTGGTGTCCCATACAGATTTTGTCGTTTGTCCCTCAGTACAGAGACTGCTTCATATATTTTATTTTGGAGCAGCATTTAGGTGACTTGAGAGTGTGAAGGATATTATTAACCCTCCACTGTGACTGAACTAAGCTTTCCAGTGCCCGTGTTCAGAGGCTGGAGACAAACACTCTGTCCTGTTTTCTGCAGGGTGCCCAGAGGGAGGCTGCAGGTGTGGGAGTGTCACTTCAGAGCTGCAGCCACCACTGCTGCCCAGGGAAATGTTCATGGTGCCTGTTCCTACAGATGTTAACAGTGCCAGATTTCGTGGAGCATCAGGGGGGACCTGCTCCTGTGTAAATGCCATTGCCTTGCCCATTCTGTGGTGCCTGTTCCTACAGATGTTAACAGTGCCAGATTTGGAACTCATGGAGGGTCAGGGGGATCTGCTCCTGTGTAAATGCCATTGCCTTGCCCATTCTGGGGCCAGTTCAAATCCCTCCTCAGTGGATTAGGTTTTATTTTAAAACCACTTTTTTAGTAACATATTCTAGTGACTGCTACAAGACCCTGACTAATTTCCAGGCTAATTTAAATAAGCTTTCTTTTCATATTAACACTGCCTTTTACTCTTCTCCCTCTCTGCCTGCTTCCCCCTCCACCCCTTTAAAACTTAAGCTACTTAGGATCTTAGCTGCAAAATTTTAAGATGCTTGTAAGCAAAACTGATTCCCTCTTCTCCCTCTTTCCCAGTAACAACCTAGCAGCAGGCACTCAGTACTTCCTCAGTAGCTTTTTGGATAAGCTTCCTTTCTGGCATGTAACACCTCCTGCTGGCAGCCTCCCGAGGCTCTCGGGTAGCAGTAGTCACACCGAAAGTGATTTTTGGCAGGAGCTGCAGTTTCCACCTCCAAGATGCAGTCCTGACGTGCGGGTGCTGTCTGATCTTCAGAAGCTGTGTCCTAGAGGCCTGTTAACTTCTGCAGTGACGTTCTGTAGGCGTGTGTCTGCCAGGTACAGTTGAGTAATCTGGCCTGGGATTGCACCAGGAGGAGCTGCACTCTCTGTTGTCTGGCTGGGTGGAGAGTGCTGCATCAGGTATGCAAGGGACTGCAGACAACAGGCATGAGGTCAGCTTGATGATAAACCTGCTGTGCTGCTTTGTTTCCCTTCTAATATTATATATCTTATTATACTGTGCTTTTTGTTTTAATGTGCTGATGTCTCTGTGTTACTGATAATGTTGAATTGACAGGTAACAGTGAAACTTTCCTGTGTTTAAAGCCAACAGAAAATACCTGGTGACAGCAGAGTGACACTGACACGTGTGACAGAGTTCCTGTAGTGGATCATGGCTCTTTCTTCTGACAGCACATTTTGAATTCCTCTGTTATGTTGAGTAGGGTGCAGTTTGTCCCCAGGTCGTCCCTAAGGTAGCTGCAGGCTGGCAGTCTCTCTTTAACTTTGGAAGAGCATTAGGGCATCTTAGTTAAGCTGAAGGATCTGGGTCATAGGAAATATTGTCTTCCTGAGCCATCCTGAAGGTGACTGTGGAAGTGACCTGAAATGGGAGCAGTGTGCTGTGTGTTGTCACAGGGATGGCTGAGTGCAGTGAGTGGTGAGTGGAAGAGCTGGGTGCTGTCAGATGTCGTGTACCAAGGGGATGCCAAACTCAGGAGTTGTGACTTTTCTGTGGACTGTCAATGCTTAGCTGCAGGGCAGCCTTGGCTCTTTGTCCTACTTCTTTTTCAGAGGCTTATGTTGGAAATTAGTGTTTTGAAAGTGAACATGAGAACATTGTCTATGTGAGTTGGCAGTTTTGTCATTTCATTAGTTTGTTCTTCATGCTGTCAAAACTGGACTAAATCCTGCTGAGTGTTTTTGCTGAGCTTTTCTCTGGTTTATATTCTCCTCTCTTTTGCATTATGAAAGTAGTAGACTTAAGTTTGAAGGTGTTTTCTCTTTGTCTCTTTAAGGTGTACGTTGGTGAGCTTCCTCAGGACTTCCTCCGCATTACCCCGACCCAGCAGCAGCAGCAAATCCAGCTGGATGCCCAGGCAGCTCAGCAGCTCCAGTATGGGGGACCCCTGGGCACCGTGGGCAGGCTCAGCATTACTGTGGTACAGGTAAAAGTCGTGCCACCTTTGTACAGCTAACCAATTGTAATTAGCACAATCCACTGTTTTCATCGGTGGTGACAATGTTTTGTGTTGGAATTTGATTTACTAAATGACTTGTCTATAGGGAATGAGTAATTTCTAAAGTTCTTGTAGCTTCCTGTTTACAGACATCAGCGTTTTGTCCAGCTTCATGTTTCATAGCTGCTTGCTGCAGCAATTTCCTGTAAGCCTTGCCATTATCACACGTAATCAAATAAACTCTCGGGGCTTTTTTCAGTGAACAGGTTTCTCTGAGGACTTCTGTTCAGAAAGCTTCCTGTGGAGGCATTTAATATTGAAAGACATCAGCAATTCTGAGAATATTTTAGGCAATAAGAGAAGAGCCTTCTTCATAAGGATAGGTCCTTTGCAGTGCTATCTAGCAGAAAGACAAGAGGCCCAGTGAGCACAAATTGAAACAGAGGAAACTATTTCAATACATGGACAACCTTTTTACTGTGAGAGTTGTCACACCCCAGAACAGGTTGCCCAGAGGGGTTGTGGATGTTCTGTCCATGGAGACACTCAGAACATGCCTGTTTGACCCTGCTTTGAGCAGGGACTTTGGACTGTAGTCTCCAGATGTCCCATCCAACCTCGGCCATTCTGTGACTCTGAAACCCTTAATTGTGTTAATGACTCATTGCTGGGCTTGTTCAAATATGAACATGTCTTCTAGAGCCTGAGACTCAAGAGAACTGTACTCCAGATATGGTCTCCCCAGTGCTGAGTCATTTTCTCTGCCCTGCTAGCTGTGTTTTTCTAATGCAGCCTGGGATGCTGTGTTCCTGACTGGAAGGGTGCCTTGCTGGCTCTTTTCCACCAAGACCCCCAGGTCCTCCTTTGCAAAGCTGCTCTCCAACCAGTTGACCCACAGCCTATAGTGCTGCACCTGGCTATTCCCCCTTGGGGGAAGAACATTGCATTTTCATTTGCTGAGCTTTGAGGTTCCTATCTGTGCTTCTCCAGCCTGTCCAGGTCCCTCTGAGCAGCAGCACAACCTTGTGGTGTCCCAAGAGAGAGACTCTTCTGTGCCCATCTGGGAGTTTGTGCTGTGGGAGCACTTGTTGAGGCACGTGGCCCTGTGGATAGGAGGCTTACCACAGCATAGTTAACCTGTGGAGCATGAAAAGCTGGCTGAAGTCTTCTGTGTTTAAATGCATGTTGGTACACTGTCAGAATTAAACATGGCTTAATTCTGGTGCTAATAAACCAGTGGAAGAGGAGAAGATGGTTTTGGGAAGCTCATTTACTGCTTTTTTTTCTTGCAGAAATGTATTAGTGGTGGTGATTGTGTCCTCTTAAATTACTAGGCAGAATTTATATGCTCTTTTTTTCTTGTGGTGAAGTTTTATGGTAAACTGCTCAACTTCAGGACTTCAGAGCCGAGAGAGCATGTAATTGAGGTGCCAGCTTTCCTGCTTTAATTGTTAAGCCCACAATTACAAGAGACAGCTTGAGACCTTCCTCACCAGCTTTAGCACATGAATTTACTGAACCACCATGTGCCTGGAAGGAGGAAAGAACTTTCCAGGCCAGAGCTGCAGCAGTTGTGACTACATCTGATGCAAGTCTCACCTGCTCCACTTCTTTAAATGAAGTGTCCTGTAGGTGGGAGCTGTCCTAGACACTACTTTGTCCTTGTCTTACTGTTAAAATAACCACCAAAAACCAAGCTATAGTACAGGTCAGAGCAACAGCCTGCCCAAAAAGTCAGATTTCTGTGGTGGCAATAGCTATGCAACAGTAGGACTGTCATCAGCTTGGTTTGTCCTGTTCCTCTGATGTCACAGCAAAAGTCTCTTGGATGTCTTCTGGCTCTCTATAGGATCTGGTTTTGTAGTAATGCAGAACTCACGTTGCTCAAGTCACAACAAATGCACACACTGAATTAAGTAGTTTAATCACTTGGAAAAGTCTGATCTACTGGATTTTACCTCAGCTGAACTGGTGGTTTGGGCTTTTGTGTTGTGTGAGAATCTTGAAGCTACTGGGTTGCTGTGCTTCATCCTTTAGAAGCTGTTCAGGGAAAGGGGATGGGGCACTGATGTTAAGTGTGTGATGGTGTGTCAGAGAGCAGGTACTGGCAAAAATGGAACTTGTTACTATTTCCTTGTAATTTTGTGTGTTTGGTGTGAAGCAACTTAGCTCTGGTCAAGATGTGTATGTTCTCCAACAGGCAGGTTAAAGAGAGATTCCTCTCCAAGGTCTCCCAGACATTTACTGGCATCATTGGGTCATGTTTTAATCTGAAGGCTGTTTTTCTTGATTATTTCTTTTCCCTTCCTGTCTACCTCATACTCAGGTCTAGTCCTTTGTTGAATATTTAATTCTCTTTGTGAGCTGATAGCAATTAACTCCTCAAGTTGATGTTATATACACTTAGAGGGTTTCTGTTCCTCCCAGGCAAAGCTGGCCAAGAACTACGGGATGACGCGGATGGACCCCTACTGCCGGATCCGCCTGGGCTACGCCGTGTACGAGACCCCCACGGCCCACAACGGGGCCAAGAACCCCCGCTGGAACAAGGTCATCCAGTGCACTGTGCCCCCCGGCGTGGACTCCTTCTACCTGGAGATATTTGATGAGGTCAGAGCTGCTGTATGGTTTTTAACTTCCTCCCCATCTCTGGACTGAGGTTTGGGTGCAATCTTGCGCTGAAGGATTGTGTTACCAAGGGCTGTTTCTCAGCAGAAACTTGCTCTTGGGGAGATGCCAAAAAATTTTCAGAAAGGGCAATAATGCTTAAGGCTTCACTCTTCCCCAAGGATGTCAGAGCTGTTACTTGCCCTTTGGTAGCTGATAAGGGGCATTAGTGGATTTCCCTGCAAAGAAGGGACATAAAACACGGCTGAGTGGTATTGAAGCTCCTCTTTGCTATGAAAGTGCCCTGCAGCCTTATATTCTATACTGTCCCTACTAAAAATAGTCTGTTCATACAATTCTGCTTTGCTCAGAACTTCTTCAGTGTTATTCTAACCCAGGACTAGCTTCTAAGCTCAGAAATGCTGAGAACAGAACTGTCAAACACAGCCTGTGTGCAGCCACTAGGATTTAGTAGTAGAAACTGAGGCTAAAGTCCGTGGCTTTTTTTCTTTCAGCCTCTTTTACTGTGTGTAGTAAAACATGAGGCTGCAGCAGCTGCATGGGCATTAGACAAGAGGGGCTTTTGGGTGCTCTTTTGGAGGCTTAGCTGGTGGGTTGAAGTGTTTCACTGCTGCCACAGGGGTGGCAGATCAGGACCTGTCTCTGCTCTTGAATTTCTGAGTTCACAGCCTGTCGCCGAGGTGCAAACGAAGCTGTTTACATTCATTTGATGGCCTCTGATATGATGTCACAAGATTCACAGACTCAGCTGATATGAGCATGTTGTATTTCTAGAAGTGTTTGACTTCAGGTTTTAAATTTCTGGCTACTAGGTATCTGCAATCTATTTATAATTCCACTTAAAGCACCCTTCATCCTTGTCAGGAAGGAGATGACTAAAATATTTACTGGCACTTGAGTAACTTCAGAAGGAATAGCTTAAAAATAAAACTGACAAAATGAAACAGCATTGGCAAAATGAAACAGCAGAAAGCTGAAGGAAGTGTTGGTCAAGAACAATTGTAAGATTTTTAAATTAGTTTTTCAGGACAATTAACTTGATAACACTTTAAGAATTCTGTTGCAGCGGGCGTTTTCCATGGACGACCGCATCGCCTGGACACACATCACCATCCCTGAGTCTCTGAAGCAGGGGAACGTGGAGGATGAGTGGTACAGCCTGAGTGGAAGGCAGGGGGATGACAAGGAAGGGATGATTAACCTGGTGATGTCCTACACGGTGAGCCAAGGGGGGGAGAAGGAAGGGGGAGAAGCCTCTCGGGTAGTGGGGAGGAGATATTTCAGATTGAAATAAAGGAGTGCTATTGTACCTTACTGGGTGTTAACATTTTAAATCATTAACTTTGGGAATAGCAGTCAAAATTATTGGTTAAGGCAGTAAATAAGTTTTTGATGAGATGTTTATAATGGTGTTTTAAATGGGTGTTTACTGATCTGGTTTTGCAGTTGCAAAAATACAGCTTCCTCTTGTGCTGATAGAAGTATAAAGAACTCCTCAGTCAAATGCTCTATTGTTGTTTCAAATTTAACAGTAATTATAAGAGTCTTTTAAAAGCTTTGTGGAATCTAACAGCAACTTCCCCTCCTAAATCTTTTGAAATTCCTATCAATTTAAAAGCAAAGATAATGGAAACTCTTCTCTTTCTTGGGTAACTTGAATGCTTTTCCTGATGACTTTGGTCTTTGCTTCCATTCTTGTTCCCTTGTTGCTCCTGGTTATGAGCTGCTGACTCACACTGGCCCATTTAGCAGCTCATGGACTATGCCCTCATTGGCCAACTTTGTCTGAAGTACCTGTTGGATAGTCCCAAATTCTTCCTACAACCCTCGTACCCCACATCAACAGTTCCAGCTTGCTGTGGAGTGCACAGCTGGGGACAGATGTTCCCTGCTGTTTGAAGTTCACATTCTGTTCCACCTCTGAACAGTTGGTCCTTTATCCCAGGAGAAATGAGTTTGTAATTAACCTTTAAAACTCTCTGCCCATGAAGGTACTGGACACAGAATCTGACCTTGTAAATATTTCCAGGATCAAACTGAACAGAAATTGTGATGGTGAAAGGGAATGGAGTTAATTTGATATTTTGTACAAGGCACTGGTTTACCTCAAAAAAATAAAAAATTAGAACTAAAATTTGCTTCTAGGAGCAGGATGCTGCTTTTAATAAGACTCAGGTTTGCTTTAAGATATCAAATATTTTATATTCATTTAACAGGAATAAGGTGTGAAAGCAGATTAAACCCATGTTTTAAAATCATTTCCTTCAGGAACAAAATTTCAGTGTTAAAACTCAGCAAACTGTTGCAGAAGGCTGGTGTGGCATGATGTGTTTGTTGATTTAGAAGGAAATTGTCATTTTAAAGGCTGGTGGTTCAGTTAACTTGCCAGAGTTTGCTTAATATCATTCAGCACTTTGTAGTCATATTCTGGTATTGAACCCAGAACATGGCTTTGCAATGGGACAGTTTGTTTCCAAATACTGTTTAAATTGCTGGTTTAGGGTTTTTTTTTTTCTGTTTTGAGGCTTTCTAATCTGTGCTTTTTGTGTCAAGTCTTTGCCAGCTGCCATGATGATGCAGCCCCAGCCAGTGGTCCTGATGCCCACTGTGTATCAGCAAGGAGTTGGCTATGTGCCTATAGCAGGTATGTTCTCCCTCCTTGAAGTCTTCTGATAGTTCCATATAAAGGGTTTTACAGAAATAACTACCAAATTTCTCCTGGTTTTCAGAACGTAAAGGAAGCTGTAAATGATTTTATGCCTAACCACTTTTCCCATGATACGTTTTGGGGAGGAGAAGTGTGAATTAACTGTAGATCTGCTTTCAGCCTGGTGTTTAAGGGAGCTATGTGAGTTTGATTAAATGGGTTAAAATGACTATCAAGTTGGAACAACTAGCTTGAAGGCTTCTCTTCTGAAGTATTTATTTTAGACTTATGTCAGGTCAGTGAGTAACCCAATATCTAGCAGGCTGCACTCTGTATGCTTATTTAAATAAGCAATCCATGTGTGAAACAGTGCAGGCTTCAGAAAGTGCATCAAATAACTGGTGCTGTCAGAACTGCTGCTCAAATAGCCCATAAAGGTCTTGACTCTTCTGTGGTCTCTGAAGATGCTTTGTTGGAAACTTGCTACACAGCATGTGCAGTGTGCAGCCCAGGGAATGCAGAATGTCAGGGAGCTCTGAGGTGGTGGTACATGAAGAGCTAAAGCAGGTCTTGTCACTTCTCTTGGTCCATGCAGAGTAAGCTTTGGACTTCCACAGAAAGATGAGTTAACTTAGGTTTTGTAGCTTTTCTGTCAAGGTTATTTACTTAAACTTTTCATCTTGGAATTTGCCCTGCTATAGATAACTAGTAAGTACAGTTCAGTTGGGTTTCTTTTTCACTGATCTCTCTTAAAAGCTGTGGCTTGTTGTGTGGATGTTTATTCAGCAATATGTGCCCTCTTTAGGGAAAACATGTAAATTTACATATTTTGAACACCTGTACATGCCAGTGTATGAATGAGAGGTAGAGTGTGTGGGATACTGTTGCAGTGCTCAGGGCTGACACAACAGGTACATATTTTGTTATTTTTAAACTCTGTCAGGAATTAAGACTTTAAAATTTCCTTCTCTGTAGAAACAAACCTCAACAGAAGGCTGGATATGTATCTTAAAGAATTATACATCCCCCTGGTTTCATTTTTATAGAGTTAAGCTAGAGCAGAGCAGGGAGAAGTTTGGTTATGTGCTTCTTTCCCTGATGAAAACGTGACGTTGGCTTCACAGTGCTTTTATCTCTGTACCTTAATCCTTGGGATTTAAGTTTTGCTTCCTTTGCCAATGAACTAGTTTCAGCTTGTGTGTGCATCCTGAAGTGCAGGTCCATTGTGGGAAGCCAGATTTCTGTGCAGCTTTTCTGTGTTTGAACTAGATGCTGTCTCTCTTGTAGGTTCATCACATCCCTGTTTACTGAAGCAGTTAGTGAACTTCAAACATAGTTGTGTGTGGATAAAAGAAAAGCAATAGCTGGTGTGGTACATGGAGCAATGTAACAGAAGGTGCTAGAGAATTCTTGAGCAAATCAAAATGAAGGTGTTTGTATGGCCAGATTACTGTGCCAGCCAGAGCACAAACAGCAGAAATGGAGACTAGTTTCAGGTAGAATAGAGTTGAAACTAGACATAGAACTAAATAGATAAAGCTGATACAATATCTTCAACCTTGAGAAACAAGTACAGTGGGTTATCTTGAGGGTCAGATCTTGATATTTTGTGTTTATCTTGAGAATATTTTCAGTATACTTGCTAAATCTACTTGGACAAGGGAGTAACTAATATTTAGCAAGGGATAGTAATTCCTAATATGCTAGCATGTAAGAATTTGCCTGTGTGTAACAATTTAATTGATCTGTGTGCTGGAGCATTGCCCTTCTGGAAAGGTCCAGCCTGTTTGTTTTACTCCTATGATAATCTTCTGTATTAAAATTTCTTCCTGATTCCATGACTTGGACTTTGCAATGTTTTAAAAATACAACCCCTCAGTTTGAATGTTTCTTTTGTTCTCAGACAACTGGAGTGTTCTTTCATGGCACTCTATAAATGCCAAACTTGCTACCTTTGACCTATTTTTTCTTTTTTAATATTACTGTACTTTGTGTTTGCTGTTTTAGAATTTGTGGACACTATCAATTTCTCAAAGCATTGAGCTTTAAGCTTTTGCCTATTCACTGATCAATGACCCACTCATAATTAGAGGGAAGGTTAGATTTGGACTTTGAAAGTGGCTTTTTTCAGTGTACTTTTATTGTTTTATAATTTGAATTGCATAACTTAGTAAAATCAAATTATAAAAAGAACCAGTAGTGCATCCTGGGAGACATGGAGTATTGTCAGAATGTTTTCTGCACACTGAACTGGATGCTTTTCCTGGATTTTGTAAACTCAGAAAGGTACATGCCAACTACTGACTCTCTGCCCTGCCCAGCTGAAGGGTTGTGTCCTGGGAGACATGGAGTATTGTCAGAATGTTTTCTGCACACTGAACTGGATGCTTTTCCTGGATTCTGCAAGCTCTTTCAGAAAGGTACATGCCAAATACTGACTCTCTGCCCTGCCCAGCTGGAGGGTTGTGTCTTCTGGGGAAGCTGTTGCTTCACTTTGAAACACTGGACAGGGTTTTCTCTCTGAGACTGCTTCAAGCAGGGCAGTGGTAGGACATCACTGTGCCCCACAGGAATCTCTCTACCTTCTTCCCACCTTCTTAGTTTGGGGTTTTTACCTGTCCAGTTAAATGACTGTAGTCAATAAGCATGTTCTGGTTGTTTCCTTCAGAAGAACAGAAAAGCAGCAGTGAGTAGATTATTATCTGATATGAGAGAGATTCTGCTGTTGGGCAGGACTGTTAGAATCTGTCTTACACATGGGAGAAACACAGGTGGAGTAAAATGCTGCCCTAGACTGTGTAAGAGTTGCTTGTTCACTCCTAAATAGCTGTACTTGAGCAAGAGACAGCATTAGGTCAAATGTAGCTGTGTCATGAAGGCCAAGCTGCTGTTTCTAGAACACAAACTTTCTGTTCAAAATTTAGTACACTTAACTAACCTTGTAATTAACATTGAAGCAACTAATTCTGCTTGCATTTGTCTGTCACACAAGCTGAGCTAAATAGTAGGGACAAGCAGTCATGGTAAGCAGATGAAGCATGAAACAACACCTCTAGTAATGCTCTTTTCCCTGCATTTGGTTGTAGATGTCAGAGAGCTGTGGTGAGAAGTGACCATGGAATATTCTTGCACCATGTTAATTTTAAAAGCTGTAAAAATGAAAAGCTGCCAGTAGTGCTAGTTGCTGCAAACTGTAGTTGCCTTAGATACAGCTATGGGTTTGGTTTGGGAAAATTTGAACTTGTTAAACTCAGCTTTTAGAAGAGCTGAGTTCAATATGTAAGCTGTGTTTCTCAACAGCTAAGTGTTCCCTGGATAAAGAGGCAATCTTTGTACTTAACCTACTTCTTACGTGGGTGTTGGAGTTAAACCCCCTGTGTTTCAGGGCTCTTGTCAGTCTAGAAGATCACTTGTCAGTGAGGGAAAATGCTGTGTCTGTATGTTACTCCTTGCATTGTTTCATGGGTTAGCTTGTGCTGTTATTGGTATTTGTTCAGAAAACCATGGATGTGTGTTGTCCTTCAGGCTATAAAATATAATCCCTCTTGTAAGCACCTGGCTGGCTTCCTTTGAACACGTTTTTCTGTGATTGTTACTTCTATAAAAACAGCACTTTTGGGAAACTTGTTCAGAGTGCTGAAGCAAATTGGTTGGGAGACTGAATCCTAGCAACGTTTAGGCTTTACCCAACTGCCTCAGTTTATCCAACTTTCACCTTTGGAAGCTAAATGATTCATTTCCTTTTAAAAATAGATTAATATTTCTTTCCCATGTCTTATTCCTTTCCCCTTGCCCCTTCATTTTCACCTGTCTTTAGGGCTTGAGTACTTTGCTCTGGGTAAGTTTCCAAGCTCTTTTCTCACTCCCATCCTCATTGACTCCAGTCTTTGCATGAACTCATGTAAACAGCTTTTTGTTACAGCAGACTGTATCACAAGGTATTGCCACTGGGGTGTCACAGGAGAAGGATTTAATACAACTGGAAATTGTTCAAGTCCCTCTAACCTGTTGGAAAGTCTTTAAAGGCTTCTGCTCAGCCTCAAGCTGTAATAACTAAAGTAACTGCTGATAATGGTGTTGGTGGCTAAATTGTGATGTTAGTGCTCTTCTGAATCTGTATATCCCTGAGCTAATCGAGGTGATAGCTCTCCTTTCTTAGAAGAGAAACTTTAATCTTGCAGTTGTTCTGCTGCAGGGTTTGGGGAGGAGCAGGTAATGCCATGATTTCTTGCAACACTGAAAGAACTCAGTGCTGCAGTGACACTGAGAGAACAGCCTGCCAATTGTCCTCTGTCATCTCCAAATGAGCCTTTTTTCAAAAAGATAACACTGTTTTTTCATCTGTCTCTCTCTCATGCACATCTGGTTTAGGTCTGTCAAGCACAGCACCTTGACTAGAACTCTGAAGGCAAAATATGTTACAGGAAAAATCTTCCTTCAGTTTAGACTTACATGACTATGACACCTTTGATTCTGAATTGTGCAAAGATATTGTGACATCCTTAACTTTGTTGAAAGCATTGGTCTTCAATCCAGTAGCCAGAAAATTCTAGAGTTATTCCTTGGGAGATAAAACATCTTTTCTTGATGCTCTGAATTTCAGAAAGTTGCTGAATAAAACTGATCTGGTTGTCGCAACGTTTTTGGTTTATTCAGAGCAGTGGAACTGTAGAATATTTCTGTGGGTCTATAGACCTCACTTTTCTTGACATTTGCAAAGAAGCAACAGTTTTAAAAAATTAAGATGCTGGCAGGCATATTTTAGCACTGCATTTTAAAGAAGGTGATACTGATTTCTGCCTTTAAACCAAAGAATTGGTGCTGAGAAGCTTCCTGAGTTTACTCAGGGTCTGTGCACGGGGTGGAATAGTCATGAGTTAAGAAATTAAAACTAGAACACTGGACAGAACAAGAAAATAAAACAAATGTGTAATGCCTTGTGTGCAGTTAGAAAGCATTTACCCTGTTAACTCTTCTGTGATGCTTCCACTGCTGCCTGTAGCAATTCTGGCTGTTGTACGTGCTCCTTTCGCTGTGGGAATGTCTCTGCTCACACCAGCATGTTCACCAGGGCCACTCCTCCAGGGGGGACCAGGGCTCCCCTCTGAGTGTCCCACTCCCCAGAGACCCCAGAGCAGCCCATCCTTCCAAGCTGTACTTTCACTTTTCACCTGTCAGTAAAATGAGGTGCTTAATGTGTAAAGCATACACTGATCATCTTGAAGCTTATTATTGCTTTAATAACTACGTGTGTATGTTTGCTAAATTTTAGTGTGCCAGTCCTTTAAGTTTATGCTTGAGTCTTGCTTACTGTAAATCAGGAATTGTGGATATTGATATATTTATAGCCTGGGTTCGGAGCAAAGAGGAAAAAACAAGGTACTCTTTAAATTATTGTTCTGTAATTGAATGCTGAAGTTTGTGACTAGTAACCATTTATCGTGGAGCTATCTATTAAAAATCATTGTGATACTAATGTCCATTCTGACTTTCCACAGTACCCTGTATAGGCAGCATAAACTAAGTGTAGAACTGTGAGAGCTGAGAAAATGGATTTTGAAAATCATTAGTGAAAAACAAGACTATCAAGAAATTTCTTGTCTCTAAAGTTGGATATTTAGATGGACAATCCTTCCTGAATGCTGTCTGTGCAGATGTCTGGCTTGAGAATTACCTTGTTTTGATGAAAGCTGCAAGAAAAGCTGTGTGCTTGTCTTGATATTTTGATGTTAACAAGACACTGAAACCTTGTTGGTAAGCTGTAGGGGGCTGTGGTGCTTGATGTGAGCCTCATGTTTTATTGGGTTAAATATTTTAAAGTGACCTCATGTATGGACAACTTAAGCTGATAGCTGGATAATCTTTGGGTGCTGGTGACTTACTGAAGAGTATTAGGGAGCTTGTGTTAGAAGTAAAACACAACTTCTCTTGCTTTGTTCTTTCAGGTACTTTTTTTGAGGCCATACATCCTAGTTCACCTCTTTTAAACACCTAGATTCCTTGTAGGAAGTGTGAGGAGTGAGGTGAGGTTTGAAGCTCTAGAAGAGGCAGGCTGGCATGCTGCTGGATGTGGTTATCAGGTGAAGTGTGTTTGCAGTGAGGGTGAAGACCACACAGGGGTTTGTCTCCAGGGTGCACACATGGTCTGGTTTGCCACGTGTTCAAACACAGAGCAGAGCCAGGCAGAATTCCAGGGACCATGGTCCAAACTGCATACAAAGCTCTAGAGCTGAAGTTTGGGCTGTTGCAGAAGATGCTGTAGGTCGTGGTGTGATGCAGATGGTGGGGCAGACATGGTTCCAGTGTGTAGGTGACCAGTTTATGGTGAGAGGGACACTTCTTTGGTTGCCAGCATGAACCTTTTCTGATGGATGCAGCCTGTACGTTACACTTAAAGCATCTGTAGTCTTTTTTGCTTCTAATAAAACTTAAGGGGAGTTTTACAATCAAAATAGGAGAACAATGAGAAGTGTGGAGGTGCTTGCAATTCAGTCATTCATCCCATCAGACAGGACACAAGTCCAAGCTGAGGGAAGAAATAAGACTAAAATCACAGCTGTAATGCACACAGTCTATATTCAAGTACAGGACCTCCTCAGGCAGTTGGGGGGAGTTAAGGTGGGTTCAGCTGATCCAGTTTTGAATGTGAAATTTAATATAGCATTTTTAAAGCTGACAGAAGAAAGATAATCACTAAGGTGCTAAAATGTTAGTACAAGTCAGAGTGAGTATAGACATTTCTGATGAAACAGTTACAGGTTAAAGAAAATGTTGGAGAGACAAGGTGAATATTGAAATAACTTTTTTTAGGAGATGTTAAGTCTAAATAGAAGTAATATATAGTTGCAATATGTTTGACCACTTGCTTTAGTCATTAAGCTGAGATAAGGCTGCCAAGAGGCACTTGAAAATTGTCAGTCATAGATCTGCTTTATGTGATCATGCTTTTTGAGCATTCAGGCAGAATTCCAACAGAAAAGAAACAGCTTTTGATCTGCTGAGGAATACATGAAACCTCATTCAAAAAGTATCTTATTCTGAGGAGGTATAATAGTGGTGATGTGAATAGTTAATCCTTTATTGGACTTAAAGGAGGAGTGATTAAGGTCATGGAAAGAAAGCTAAAGAGGTGAATTAAAAACTATGTAAGAAAAAAAAGTTGTTAGTTGCTCAAAGTAAATGTATACAATAAAAAAAAGGCACTCTTGGAGAACCCTAAGAAAATCTCTGTAGTGAAGCAGGTTTCTGCCCAAAATAGGTAGGTGTGCCTGAGTGAGGGGGTGTGGGAGGGCTGGATTACATATTAAATCTGAACTGGTGATAAGGATGGGTAACAAAGCTTTTTGCAGGAGTTGAGAACTACTATAGAAGCAGAGAACCTGGAATCATTTAGGTAATAAAGTGACTATAAAGATGGAAGTATGTAAGGGAGTATAAAGAAAACCCAGCTGGAATGTGAAACCATAACAGGGAGGAAGAAAGGGTTTGGGTTTGTCCTTTTTAGGAAGAAATGCTTCTTTATGGAGAAAGAGCCTCAGATTATCATTTTAGAGTTTAACACTGATTGTTAAGATGATCAGCAAGAAAATGCTGAAGTAACTGGTTTCTCTCTTGCATAAACTGATTAAACCCTGTGGAGATTAGAGTGAGCCAATCTGAAACAGCTAACTAGGTAAACTTAGGGGATGGAGACACAGTTATGTAGGGGAAGCTCAGACCCTAGAAATGATGGGGGGTGAGTCTGGGTAAGAGAGGTCTGTGTATCAGCTAAGGACTCCCTGTGATGTGGTATCCTGGTCCTCTTGTGGTTTAACAGCTACTTTGAAAAGCTGATGGACAGATAAAATAAGTGATGAGTCACCCTCTAATGACCAGAGAGGCCTTTGGGGTGCAGCACAGGTTTTAAAAACTAATCAAAGGAGGGGGACTAATAGTTTGTCAAAGCAAAAGCTTTCAGCAGTTTTCTAAGTCTTAACTGCAGCAGGTTGTAGAAGGATCTTATTATAGTAATTAGGAAATAAAATCAGATGTTAAGGCTGATGTTCAACTATTGTGTAAGGAAAAATCTTAACACACATTAGGTGATTATTTCTTGATTGGTCATTACTGCCCATGACTTACTGTAGACTGGTCTCTGAAAATACCAGATGAATGGTGTTTGAAACAGTGGATAAAATTATTGAATGCAATCAGGGAACAAATGTAGAAACTGTATCATGCTAGACTAGATGTATGCTGTACCTGGCTTCAGATTTATAAAAACAAATGGTAGCTTTTTCAGCAGTGGCTCTATGCATAATTAATGAGAAGAGTTGTTAAGTGATGAAGAGGGACTGTTGTCTAGTAATCCTGTGGGGATTGCATTCATTGAACTTCCAAATGTCAGTTACATACACTGCTGATGTCCAACCATCATCTTCATCACAACAAATACAGCAGGGGCTAAAATAGGATGGGGGCTGGAGGGGAGCCAACCACCTCTTTCTGTGGTGCACTTAGTGTTTGGTTGGTGATTCATGTGTACACCTGGCCGAGGCAAGTCATGCCTAATTCTGAGCTGTACCTGTTGCCAGTGTTGTAGTTCACTTCTGGAACAGACCTTGGGCAGAGACCTGCTCCAGAAAAATATATTCTGATGGCAACAGTCTAGGTGTAACCTCTGCATTTATTTTTTTCTGTAGTACATATTAAAATAAAAATGCTGAGGTTGGTGGGTTGTGGTGAGTCATTAGTCATTAGCTGCTTTCTTCAAAAGCCTTTAAAACAAAAAAAATGGTTAATTTTTTTTCCACTCATGTATGTTTTGCTTGTTTTCTGCTTCTGTTGTTTGCCTGCAGGGATGCCTGCAGTCTGCAATCCAGGCATGGTACCTGTGGCAATGCCACCTCCTGCTGTCAACCCTCAGCACCTGTGTAACGAAGAGGACCTGAAATCTATCCAGGACATGTTTCCCAACATGGACAGGGAAGTAATCCGCTCAGTGCTGGAAGCCCAGAGGGGGAACAAGGATGCAGCTATCAACTCCTTGCTTCAGATGGCTGAAGAATCATAGATCCCTGCTCCTGCCTAGCCCCCGGCCTCAATGCCACTTCTTTTTACTTGCCAAGCCAGGGATTTAGCTAGAGGAAAAAATTCCCAGCAGCTTTCTGTTAGTGCATCCTGTGTGCAAGATAAACCCCTTTTCTCCTTGGACATTTGGATCTTTTTCACTTTCTTTCTCTGTCTGTACATACTCAGTTTAGCTTATGGCCTACAGTATAGCATTGAAGCATCTTTGCTCTCAGCTGTGCCCTCTGTGGCTGGATCCTGATGGGGTGGGGAGTAATGCTGGGGTGTTTTTCTTTCTCTCCCCCTTTTCATAAACTTGTTCTTACAAAGTAACTCTATGCAGTACAGAATTTACTACTGTTTGTTAGACTGAAGAAAAAAACCCCACTTTTCTGCATGGAGGGTTTGCTCTTTAAACATAAAATATTAAGGTTTCATCAAGCAGCCCATTTCTGCCAGAAATACAAAGAAAGACCCTTTCCTTGTCCAGTGGTATTTAGTTATTGCTGTTATATTCAACTGTTTCTGACTAAAGATTTTTAATTTAATAAGCTAAATTTCTTAGTTTGTGCTGTTGGAATTTGTAATGAGCATCTTCTAATCAATCTAGTCATCGGGCACCAAAGCAATATATTCTCTGGTGTGCATCTGGGGCTTTCTCCTCCCATCTGGCATTATGTATCTCTTAAAAGTTACCTGTTAAGGTTTAATTCATACAGTATGTGTTGCTGTAACAGAACAGGACTGAGCCCTAATGTACTCCCACTGTTAATTGCACTCTAACTACACTTCTGCATTCCTATGGCTGTGTCAGAGGGTAAGTGCAGAAGGAGATAGCTTTATACCTGAGAAGTTGCTGAAGCAGTAAACAATTATTTAAGATGTTGTCTTAGATTTAAAAAAAAAAGCAGAAATCTAGGATCTGGTTGCAAGGCTTCTTTCTTTACACCTGTATTTCAGCAAAATCATCATTTTAGTAGAAAAACTACTGTAGTTTTTCCTGTAATTTGAAATAAGAAGCATGAAAAGGAGCTTCAGAATCTTTGAATGGCATTGAGTTGCTCAGTGAATTGTTAGACTACAGGTGCTGTAGTCTATTTGATGCATATGAAAACTTCTTTGTTAAGAGAAAATTTAACATATCTGAGTTCTAGTCTGATCCTCAGGAGGTTGGAGGTTGCTTGTATTTATTATTAGTGTTATTTTTTCAGATAACAGCTCATTCTGGACCTGCAGAATCTTACAGTCTGCACCAGTTATCCAACAGTTAACAGCTGCTGGGTACATTTCTGCAGTGTCTTTGTAGATGGCAAAGTAATGCACTTTAAATAGTATGCACCAGTTTATTTTTCCAGGAAGTGCAATGTTGCAGTTTTATCTTTTTAATGTTTGATTTTAAATACTTTCTACGATAGCCATAGACCTTCATATTTTCAAGAGTTGGAATGAATGTAGACTTGAATCTAGGCTCTTGAGTGATTCATGAGAACATTAAAGCCAGGTTTGGAATAGGGAAAAAGAGATCTGTATTCTCTTCTTCCCCATACTTTGTTTCATGTTCCACGCTTAAAATATTCTTATCTGCTGAAAAGCTGATTTTTAATATTTTTTTTCTTTTTTTCCCCCACCTACATTCAAGAATCCATTACATAGCACTGGCAGTAGAGCATGAATATTTATTTTTTTATACTTAAAACTGATACTGAAACTTCTGAAAATACAGCACCAAAAATCATCCCAATTTCTGACCTTTTTAAGCTCTCCTTTCATAATATATGAGTTTAATTTCTCTTAGGAATCCCTTCCCATCTTAAATTCAGCGTTGAAAGCATAAATGTCTTTATACATCCTCTAATTGGCTTTTCAATAATGAGTTTCAAGGCTATAGTTTATGTGCTTTAGTTATAGAGTCACCACATTTTTATTTTCCAAAAAAAACAAACGGGTGTTCCTCAAGAAACTAGTCTTGCCCATTCCCTACAATCATGGTGAATTTTGTGGCTGAGTAGGTGCAGAGGCATTTGGTCTTGGTAGTGCAGTGATTTATGACATCAGCCCCCAAAAGGGTCGATCTTGACAAGGTTTTAATGCTTAGATACCTCCAGGAAGAGTCCCTTGCTCTAACTTTTACACTAGATAGCATGAACTTCAAAGGATGGAACAGTTCAGGGAAAATGTATATATTTAAATTTTTATATTAAAACGTTGGGATCCATAATACAGCTTTTTATAAAAGCAAGTGGTCATGGTTCAACTTAATGGCTGGTAAATTGTACTGCATCCTATTACAGCTCAATTTCAAGCCCAGAAGAAACACCTTTGAATCCTAACCACCAGGAGGGGGAAGTGGGAATGGTAGGTTAGCCAGGGTTAGTCCTAGACTGGGCTCTGGGCCTCAGAGGGTGGCTCCTGCTGTTAGAATTTTTGTTTGTTTGTTTTGTTCTAGGCAAATCTTATGCAAAACAGGGTAGCTATGAGCTGAAGGTGGGATATGTAGGAGCAGTATGGCCAGGAGGTGGATTCCAGCATGTTCCACTATACTTAAGTATTGTTTGGGGGATTTTTTTTTGTCTTGACTTAACGAAGCATTAGAGCTGAAACTCCTGTGTCGAGGTGCAGAAAGAACACAACACTGATCACAAACCTACTCAGCTTTTCAGCATGCATATCCTCCCAGTCAAACCACCTGCTGTCAGGTTTGAACTGGGGAGAGATGAGAAAAGGCAGGGAGTATTTAGTTATTCTAGGGTCTGTGAGATCATGGTATTGGAACCAAAACTCTGTTTCTTGATTTAAAACAAACTGTCGCTCATGATTGTAGCTTCTGACAACATGCTAGTGGGATAATCCTGTGTGTGATGCTGCTCTTCTGCTCAACAGTTTCAAGCAGCTTGGAGCCAAAGCCAGCTGTCCAAGACTGGCCTCTGCTAAGTTAGTGCTCTTAGTACTAGTGTGAGTCCTGCCAAGAGCCTAACCTTGCTGAAGGTAGGAACACTTTTTGTCTAGCTAGCTACTCCTTCCTTCTCTATTGCTCTTTGCATCTGCTGATGGTACTGAATGTTTTTTCCCCTTCCCACTGTTACTGCTTGTTTGGTTGCTATGTAATACCCTACAGAGGATGTTTTTTTGCTGTAATAATTCTGAAGACATTGTTTCTCTGTATTGAGGTCCAGTGTCCAAATGTTTCTTGCACTCTGAAGTACATTAACTTTTTCATTCTAATTTAATAAATGTATCATCTAAATGAAAGTGTATTATGTCTCTGTTGGAGAGCACCACAACTGGAGTGTTTGTCTATGGGCTGATCTAGAATTCAAGTATCAGTTCCTGTCTTTTATCCAGTCTTGTGCATTAATTAACAAGTTACACTGGTTCTTAATGTGATCATCTGCTGGGACTAGTGCAGTCTGACTCTTCCAGGTGCTACTTTCTCAAGAAAATGCCACGGTGTTGCAGGTCTGAAGGACAGGATGAGGCAGTAGAGAGGCTGCCTGGTGGGAAGGACAAGGGAGGAGGCCAGAACCCTGTGGGTGTGGAGAAGATGCTCTGCAGTGCCAAGGGACTGAGGACTCTTCAGGTGGGAGTGGTGTGCAAGCAAAGAGTTATGGAATAGACCTTATGTGCTGCTTCAGCTCCACTAAGAGCTGGCTTTATCTGCCAATTAATGAATTCTAAAGATCTGATGTATGTAGTATCTTTGTAATTCTGTGATTGGCTGCAGAGCTATCTGAGGTCCTCTTTGTCATTCAGCAGCATTGCTGTGCTTGGTTATTAATCAACTGCCAAGTCTGTAGTATTAGTGTAATATCAAGCTGCATTTTGGGGTTTGCTGTCCAGTTCAGTGTGGTTTTTATCAGGGGTTATTTTTTAAACAAATGATAATTGAGAGGAATATTTTTACAAATGAATGTCCTTTGATTTACTTCCTTAAAGTACTTAGTACCTACTGTGAGACAAAGTTATGTTCAAATTGTGCTTTCTTCTAGCCCTTGAGTGTTGATTTCTATCCCAATTTATGTTCTAAAGCCTATAATTTGCTTTCACATTTCTCTGGTGTACTGTAAGAGGTGAAAGTGAGAATTAATTTCCTTAAACAAATGCTGGTATTCTTGTGGAGACTGAAGCATCGATTTAGCATTTTAATATTTATTAGTTTTTTCATTTCAATGCTAATCAACCAGTGAACAATGTGGAGGGGTGTGAACAGAGATCAGTGTGTTGGGAATTATTAAAACATCTAAGTGCATCAATAAGAGCAGGGCCTCTAGGAAGAAATGCAGATATGGGTTTTCTTAGTAGGGAAAATGAAAACTCCTGTGAACAATCTTCTCTGCTGCAGTTGGAAGTTGTAGCCTACTGAAGACTTCAACTTTCTCTCCTAGATCTTCAGGAAGCTGGTCTAGAAACCCAGGCTGATTTATTGTCTTGATGCAGTATATTTTCAAAGGATTTTCTTGCCTCTTTTGCCAAAAAGCGTAATTAATTTTGTAAGAACTAATAGACCATGACTTTTGAAGTAAAATTTGCATGCAGATGGGAAAAGTGAATTTGTGGAAAGCAAGTAGGTTGAACTCCATCTTAGCCATGTCTGTATTTCCATGTGGGAGGACTATGCAGGTCCTGCTGTTTGGAGTATTCAAAGAATTCATTCAGAACATGTTTTGAAAACTAAGTGTACCAATCTGGAATGTGAAGCAGACTAGGAAGAAATGGACAACCTTTAATGTGTTTATCATTGGAAGAGGATGAAGGATGATTCACTTTCTTTTAAAATGATCTCCAATTAGAAAATACCTACAGTGAGTGGATAATTACACCAAATTTACCTTCCATGTCTGTGGTGTTTATGGGTGAAATTCAGGAGCCTGGCACTGTCACAGAACAAGGTTCTTCCCACCTTAAATGTGTAATTTCTGTTCTAGTAACCAGCTTAATGTGAAGCATTAAAGTGGAGCCAAATGCTGAGGAGATCCATGGGTCATCCAGGCTGGAGGTGTGGCCGAGGTTGGCTTGCATGCACTGTGGCAAAACCACATCCAGAAAGCTGAAAAGATGAGTTCTCCTCATAGGAGGCTCTTCACAGAGGGGGAAGAGGCCCAATATGCTGACCAGACCCACTTTGTAGGGAATTCTGCTGCTTCCCTGGGGCCCAAGTTCAAGATGTGATGAGGAGTCTTCCTACCCTTGCACAGCCCTTGAGTTATTATCCATGATTTTAATGATTGTAATTTTTTTTTATGTAGGCAGCAATGAAGTTGCAGCAATGAAGTTACAGCAAGAAGTCCAAGGGTGATAAAGACTCTTCAGGGCCTTGGGACAACTGGTTAAGGGATCAGGAGCACAAACAGTTCTCCCTTCCCCTTCCAGTTGCAGGGAGTGAAAAGGGAAGAGACAAGAAGCCCCAGCAGATCAATACCTGGCTCTGAGACTGGCACCAGTGGCAAAATTTGGGTTGTTTTTTATCCCAGGTTGGGCTACACAACACCAGGCCTGTGGGCACAGACAGGGCACACTGTCTCCAAGGGGAAAAGGATCTTTACCCAGGAGTCAGCAGATTCCCCTGGCTCCAGAAGGGCAGCAGAGGGGTTGCTGCTGATCTCCTTTTCTAGAGACCAGCGATGGGACATGGGGAAATGGGATGAAGCTGTGTCAGAGGAAGTTCACGTGGGATATTAGGCAAAGCTGCTTCAGTGGGAGGGTGGTTGGTCACTGGAACAGGCTCCCCAGGGAAGGGCTCAGGGCACCAAGCCTCTTGGAGTTCCAGGAGCATCTGGGTGGTGTTCTTAGTCACATGGTTTAGTTTTAGGTAGTCCTGCAAGGAGCAGGGGGTTGAGCCTGATGGTCTTTATGGATCCCTTCCAAGCTGATGGGTTCTGTGGTCGTGGCTGTTATTTAGAGCCACCTCACTAGACTTAATTCCCTTTATAAAATGGAATTTATTCTGTTCTCAAATGGCACAATATGAATTGCCAAGCTGACTTGTTATCACAAGATTATATTTTATTTAATGTGACGTGTAAATAAACTAGCAACTATTTCAGTTTAATTTCATGGCTGGGTGGTAACTGAGAGCCCAGAAGATGTTTCATACAGTTTTGAGCAGTACAGCTGTGCTTGGAATAAATCTTTGGGAAGCTAGAGATCCTGATAGCTGCAAATACCATCAGTTCACCTCTCAGCTTAAGGGAGTCTCAGTTCTGAGCTGTAGAGAGGGAGGTTGATTTATACATCTGTCCTACCTATGAGTTTGGAATGCTGATGTTTGTAGTAATTCCTTATCTGGACTTGATTGTTTCATTTTCTGTTGTTTTGAAGAAAGAAAATACCAGTCTGCTTGTTCTACCAGATGATTCCAAGTTTAAAACCTTTTGCAGTCAGTCTGCTGTTAATCAGCCTGTTACTTCTTTTTTTTTTGGTTGTCACAGATAATGGTTGGTTTGTTCACAGACAATAAGGCACTGAAGAACATCCAGCACCAGCAATCAGATGTGCAATTCCAGCACAGCCATAGCACTGCTGAGGAAAATATACAATGTGAAAGGCTGTCACAACATGGCTTTAACAGCACAGAACTTTGTAGTAAGTTAAAAACTCCCATTAACTTACAAATGGTGCTAGAAAATAAGCAGAAACTCTTGCAGCAGTTAGGCAGGGTGCAGAGTGCTATTTTTTTCATCTTTTCAAGTGTTTCCTACAGTGGTGAAGTGTTAAAATATTTGGGTTTCTTGCAGTAATAATTTTCTTCATGGCTTTAACAGCACAGAACTTTGTAGTAAGTTTAAAAACTCCCATTAACTTACAAATGGTGCTAGAAAATAGGCAGAAACTCTTGCAGCAGTTAGGCAGGGTGCAGAGTGCTATTTTTTCATCTCTTCACTTCAAATGTTTCCTACAGTGGTGAAATGTTAAAATGTTTGGGTTTCTTGCAGTAACAATTTTCTTCATCCCAAGCTTCTTAAGTACAAAGAAAATTATGACCAGTTTTGTACAAATTGCAAAATCTTACTAATTGAATCTTACTGAATTCCATTAAAACTTGTAATTGATGAGGGAGGGCAGGTTCCTGCACAGCTTAGATGTTCTTAGTCTCCCATTTTGAGTTGCTACACTGGCTATGCACACAGTCAGCAGGGGATTGCTCATGTCCTCCTGTTTCAT
>NW_008591425.1:4245-46706 GCF_000691845.1 Merops nubicus | reverse complement strand
TGATTCTGTGACCATAAAGAATTACTAGTGAAACATTTTCCTGAAGAATCTTTTTTTATGCCATATGACAGACGACTTGTGGGACCAAATACAAGTCTACTGTTTTCAGGAATTAATTTACACAGACTTATAAATGCAGTGAACATAATGAAATGTTCTTATTTTGCTTTTCTTTTTAGGTAAGGGAATTTTACATTAATTTAATGTCTTATTTTCTTGAACTTTTCCTTTACACAGTATTTTTTTGAAAAATAACTTTGAGAAATTCTATTTGCAGTCATGTTACCTACAGGAAATACATATATTCTTTCATTTAATATTTTATCTTTAATATGGCTTTTTGAGTTTTGTTAAAATTGCACAATTAAATCAATTATAACGTTGGGGGGCCTAGTCAAGGTGTAACTTGAAGAATTCAGATGCACTGAACTATAATTGCTCTTAAGTTTGCAATTCTTTTTATGTTTGAAATGTTAATTCTACAAATTTTAGAGTCACGTGTGGTGTTTCTGGCTGACTTTTGTATACTCACGATTAAATACATTCTCAGTGACTAACACTTCTCCCTGACTTAAAGAAACTTCAAACTTGGTATAATTCATCACTTCCAGTTGTGTGAATACAGGACGAGATTCGATTCCTGCATTTATTTACTACATAAAATACCTGGAGCTTCATTGAAAGCCTTCATTATACAGCATGTTTCCCTGCAGCATACGGACAGCCACAAAACAGATGTCTGGAGGCAACTTTGGAAGGAGGAAGGTGGGGAGACAGATGAGACCACAGTGTACAATACTGCGGGGATAACACTACAGAGCTCAGGACTTCAACAAGAGGTTGCTCTCATACAGACATATTTATTGCTGTTATATAGACATATTTATTACAAAGAACCTTGAGCACATCAGGAACAATGGTCTTAAAAGTACCTGCCTTTCGCCTAGCTCCTGTTATGCTGAGTAAGAGCTGACCAAGCCCTAGTAAAAGCTCCATCATTGAATATTTTTAGCAGGATTGGATTTTACTGAGTGATTAGTTGAAGCTTCACTGCAGCTGCTAGACTTGCAAGAGGAATTAGTTCCTCACTATCAGTGATGTTAGATGATCCTGTAGCCTCTTCTGAGCATAGAGGAGATAAGAGAGGAAAACTTTCTTCGTGGCAATTCCTTCAGCTGTTCAGAGCCTGTTCAGTGCTGTCCTCAAGCTGCCTCTGAAAAGCCATTAAAATGCACAAAGGATGTGCAGATAATGAACAACCATGGCTTCATGAAGGAATTCTGGGGTGAGATTCATTAAGCCTAGACTTCAGCCTTTAACCTGGCTAATCAGCATGGTTCCTTTGGTCCCTTTGGGCCTCAGAGGCTTTTTTTTTTTTTTTTTTTTTAATTGGGGCATCAATATGTACATAGCTGTGTTGGGTAGCAGAGACATCCCTGTTGCACACACCCACTGGGGACAAAGATAGCCAGGGGACCAGGCTTTGTGCTATGGCCCTAAGATAAGAGCATCACCCTTGCTCAACTTGTGTGGATGTGCTCCTGGGTCTTCTGTGGCTGGGCTGTATCACGGAGCTGTGCAGCCACTAAAGACCCTTCTCTCATATGTCTGATGAGTACTTAATTGTTCCATACTAAGTGCAGCCATTTCTGCTGTTGTGAGGATGAAAGGACCACAGCCATCTTTTTCCCTGTGTTCCCACACTTGATAGCTACAAATTTCAATGACACTAAATGTTCAAGGAGGAGTACTCTTCCAAGAACAAAATTTTTTTCTTTTCATTCTCAGATCTCCTTGGACTTTATTTCAGAAGATGTTTGATTTTTCTTGATAGTTCACCACTTACACTCAACTATTTTCAGACTGGTGTACTCCACTATGCTTAACAAACTGACTGCACCATAGGTGTAAAGCATGATTATTTATGTTTTGTAAAGGTAGGTTTGTGATATAAATTTATTTAAATGTATTGTTTACAAAAAAAGGCAAGGCTCAGGACTTCTGAATGTCAAATTAAGGTAATAATATAACACAATCAGAGAGATCAGCTAAGTCTCAAGCAATGACACAAGAAACAGAACCAAGAGAACAGGAAAATAAGCTTCTAGACAAATAGTCTTCACAGACTTAGATGATAATAAAAAACTAAGATTAGATGAAAATGCCTCTACATACATTCAAAGGAGGCAAAGTATCAATACCTCTACTTTACAGTTAGGGAACTGAGGTTCAAAAGGCTGATGTGACTTGCCCTTGTTCACAGCACAGAGACTCTGAGTCTTCTGACTTTGGATTTCCTATTTCAAGCACCATTTTTCAGCCTGCAGGTGAGGGGCAGAACCTCGGCAGGTCCACGCCAACAACTTCAGCCTCTGTAATTCTGCTGGCTAACTGAGAAGTGTGTGCCTGTAAAGACTCCAAATACCACAATACAGGAAAAAAGTTCTTTTTCTTGCTATACCCTGCGTAGAGTTTCCATCAGAAAAACTCCTTCAGCTGATGCAGGTGCACCTTCCCTAGGGCCCTGGTGTTGGTACGTGGGAAAGGCTGGCCCGCAGATCACCCGGCCACTCGGGTCCTGCAGTTCAGCTTTGTGGGATTCTGCCCCAGATGCTGAAGCAAGGAGCTGCATCTGTGCCCCTCCATCCCTCCCTCCCCAGAATGCCTGCCAGCTCTTTTGCCAAAAGTTGCCACCCCGTTTTAGTGAAGAAAAAAACAGATGTGCACTCTTAACCCTGGCCTCTGCAATTCACAGTCCAGAATAATAGTGCAAGCATACTCTTATTTAGGGTTTAAACTAATACACAGGACCACATCCAGAAGTGTCCAAAGTAGAAGCAAGCCTCTTTTAACTTCCCTGTTATGAGGACGGTAAATGTCATAAGTTGGAAAGGGCTGCAAGCTGGGGCAGTATTGCATTTACTCCCACAACAGATCAAGTTAGTGAATATGTGGATAAATTTAATATTTTCCAACCAGCTGAGCCAAATAAAATTCAGGCACTTGAGAAAACCAGATGAAGCAATAGTAGAGCTTTTATTTCCAGAAACTTATGGAGCCCAAAGGAAGTCCCAGAAGACTACAAGAATACAGCTGCAGTGACCATCTCTGAAAAGGGGAGAAAAGAAGTTTTAAAATTAGAAAATTTTTTAGAAAATGGGCAATTTTCCTTTAGGGATCAAAAAAATTGTAGGTACAAATAGGCACGCAACTGATGTGTAAATAGCTAGGAGTCTGTCTTGTGCTGATACTTTTCAGTATTTTTATTAATGACCTGGATTGATGGATGTGAGAGATTTCTTGTTAAATATGCAGACTCCACCACACTGAAGTGATGTAAGGATGCTGGAGAACGGAAGCGGGAATTCAAGAGTATTTTGATGAATTGGTAAAATAATGGTAACATCATGGGGTTTGTGGAGTTTAGTGTCCACTTTCCCATCTGTTAAAGCATCTGTTTAATAATAAGATTATTAGTAAAATCACTGTTTTATTCTCATCTAGATAATTTATTGGAGCTGTGCATGCTTCCAGCACAAAATAGAAATATGCACTATTCCTGTACCCTGAAATGACTGTGGAGTTGTAGGCAAAAGTCATGAGTATTTTATAAATTGTGACTTCAGATCATTTCCTTAATCTTTGATAATTTCACATTCCAAATCAAAATAAGACTCTCTAGACTAGATCTGTAGGAGTATCTGAAGCTTAGTGGCATAAATTCAGCCTCATGCCTCAGTGCCTCAGTGCATACCTTAGGTATTAATACTCTTTCATAAAGGCCTACTGCACAGCATCACTAAATTATATAAACTCGATTAATGTGGAATCAATGTGGATTCAATTTAGCAACTTGATAAACCCTGGCACCACGTTACGTACATTATTTGTATTGCGCTGTTTTAAGAAACATACTTTAAAAAAAATAATTTACCTAAGTAGCATGAGTCACTAGCCTGAAAATAAATACAGAGACCCTCAGTGGGTCCTTGATCCCTCAATTTCCATTGGGAACTTTAACATTTATCTCTTTGTTTTATGCCTGTAACATAGAATTATTGTCCCCCCTGGAGACATTAGATTAGGGATTATAAAATCAATGTGGTGTAAAACCATTGTTCCAGCACTTTCAAGCCATCCTCACAGAAAGAGAAAAGGGCAACTGGACCCTGACCCTGTGTGGGACAACACTGCCCAGCAGAACATCATCTCCAAGAACCACTAACTTGACAGCCTGTGTAAAGTTAGATAAGGGGTGATATTAGTGTTCACTGAGATATAAATATTCATCTCACGAAACAAGGTAGCACTGCACTCTGCAGGACCTAAATCAGTACAAGCCAAAAAGCACTGGATTCACTGCTGGTTTATTCATATTAATTAAGACTCTAAACTTGGTCAAATCTAGCTGACTTTCCTTAAAACAAATAGTTAGAACTGGAAGAATCTGGAAGGATTACATTCTTACAGGGTTGCATGTTCCTATGTACACAATTCTTTTTTCTGTGATATAAATATTCACTTCAAATCCAGTGACTACTTCTGTATGTACTGTGTTTAAGAGAAGACTGAAAAGACTGGCTTGAAATAACTGCTCACCCAGGAAACAAGTGTAAGCTGAAATCTTTATTAGGGTAAATAATAGTGTTGCTTTTTAACCCATCACATCACACAGCATGGTGTATCTTTTCTATTCAGCTCTGAAAAGAGGTAGAAGTGGTAAATTAGCCCTTGGAAAATCATACTTTTAGAGTCTCTGTCCTAATATGCATAACAAAGAGGTTTGACTTGTTCAGGTGGCTCATATAAACATGCTTATCCAAACCAGTAGAAAACCTCCAGATGCTCTGACAGCCATTCAATACTTCTGTGAATCTTTATTTACCTGCAATTAAATATAATAAGCTGATTCAAATAACGTGATTTATTTCTGTTACCAATGGCTAAAATGATCATAAACAAGAGAGCAAAGTTAGGAGTATTTTCCAACAATCTCAACAGTTTCCAGATACCATCAACCTCTGCCATACACATGGCACGGGAAGAAAACTAGTGTAATGCATGCCTTAACGTTGCCACCACTGCAGGTTGTTGTATGAAGAGTGAGAGACAAAAAATACAGCACATAGTGTTTCCATATCAGAATAATTATCTTGTAAAGATGGTTTGATATTGTTTACATAGTGAATTTGGTTTAATTACTGCAACTCAAAATGTTTTAAAACTTAAACCTTCCATGTGCATATTTAATTACATAAATGTCATTGTACTAACCAACGCAGTGCTTAGGAAAACAGACGTCAATGTTATTATTTAGGGTAGCATTATACCTGAGAGGTGTTGCAGTGAAAGTCTAAACATTGTATGCATTTCTTGATGAGAATCTTCTCTTCCGTAAGAGCAACAAAGGAGTGGTGCTGACATGATACCTCTCCTACAACCAACTACTCATTTTTCATGCTTTCTAGTCTCGTTTAAATTGAAAGGAAATTACTCCAAAGATAACATTTTTTTTCTATTATTTTATTCTGGCAATATTCCTTCAAAAAGCTGTAGCTTCAGAAAAGATATAAAAAAGCACATTCTTTCCTTAAGCTTTGACTGCAACAGGGAAAGCCAAGCAGGACAGAAGAGTGTCAATGCTCCTGTTGTTAGTGGCCAGCCAAAGCCTGGCCACTGCTTGTGACAGCTTTCTCACAGGGATACTTTCCTTGAAAAATGGTTGTAATAAAAATAAAGAGGTTAGGCAGCTGGGATGAGAAGTGACTCACCTCGTGCTGTCTCTCCTGTCCTCTGCCTAAACCCCGGGCACGTGCTCCCACCATGCTCGTTAGAGTGGAGGGCGACCCGGTCCCTTGGCTCTCCTGCAGGCGACTGCTCATCACGAGGGAAGAACTTTAAAGCCACAAGTGACAGCTAAGTATCAAGCTTCTGACTGTACCTTTGAAACTCCTCTGAGCGTTTTTATTTCACAAAACAGTAATGCATGCATTTGCTACCTTCCCACAGCCTGTTTTTTTTCACAGTGGCTTTAAGTCCAGTGAAGTATGTTTCTTTTACTCAATGTATTTTAAATTGAATGAATCACAAATATATTTTAATTATGAAGGAAATAATATTTTTTCTCTATTTACCAAAAATATAGCTAAGTTTTCCTAAAACCTTTATGTCTAAGTTTAATAAATTTGAGTTGTTTCAGCTTGTTAGTACCAGAAAAGAATACAGGTGTCCATTGTGGTGAATTTGAATTTTATACGCTAAATGCAAACTTGCATCCTCCAAACTCCAACTCTGTTAAGACTGTTGTAGAGTAGATAGATGCTGTACATTAGGGACCAGTCCAGGGAGGATAAAGGTGACAGATGCAGTACTATGTCTGCAGACTGCAGGAATATAGAATAGTCATGTATAGAAGACATCATAAGATTTAGACCCCAAACTACACAATTCTGTTAAAACAAAACTCGTGTCCAAGCAACACAGAAAGCAGGGATGCAGAGGCTTGGGTTTTGTTTTAGAAGTATCATGGATATCTTTTACTTTCACCAGTGATTCTCCTCAGGCATCAAACATGCAGAGTTTCCCCAGTCCATGAAGAAATTTGAACTCACATCTCATACTTTCCAGGAGGATACCTCAGGCGTTAGGGTCTAGGGTATTTTACAGTGAAACTTCACCTTTTCTCCCAGAATGAACCAAAACCAGAACATAAAACAGCACACGCACAAAAAAAAAAAAAAAAAAAAAAAAAAAAAAAAAAAAAAAAAAAAGGATGCACATGAACATAACCTCTCTTTCAGTACATCAGCATGGAGACGGTGTCACCTCTCTGTGGCTATACAGCTTCCAGCCTGTATCCAGCCCCATTCCAGCAGCTTGGAGCAGGGACAGGAGCTCAGTCTGGTCCCACCTTCCGTATGGATGTGCCCTGTAGTTTTTTAGTCTGAAAAATAACTTTTCTATCATATCTTCCTTACAACGAGAGCTGAAGGCAAAGTGGGTAAGAACCAGTAAGAGAAGGAGACAGAAGTGAAGCAGTCAGTTCTGCTGAGCAATTATCTATGGCTCAGGTCTCTCCTGTGTACCTGCTGGGTACTGAAATTCTTTGTATAAGTCCTTAATATTTTAGAGAAAGGGAAAAATCGTTAAAGGAGTTTTAACTAAAGAACATCGATCGGTTTTGAATGGGGATTTTGTCTAATACATCGACTTGCCATATGGACAGAGTCTTACAGAGCACCCAGATTCCACATGTAAATACGTGGCAAAATTTGAGTTTTTCCCTTATTTTAATTTCCTTTTAATTTTTAATTCTCTTGTTTCTGTTTTAACAGGAAACTAATAATTTTCAGAAGGAAGGAGTAAAAAAGCACTAAAGAAGAGGCATTAAGGACAAAGAAAGAGCACATTAGAATTACAATATTCCAAAAGTTAAGCTTGCTTTGAGTTAGACTATTTTTTTCTACAATTCCCATTTAATAATAGTCTATATCATTAAAGTTACCAATGTACCACAAAAAAAGACATGTGCATCCTCTAATAATGGACTCAGTAATGTGCCAGCACATCCTATGGCTGATACTGTAAACCGGTCTCTATGTGCAACAGATAATTTGGATTTCCTATTTTTTTATTATATTTTTAAATAAGGGGAAAAAATAATACTGCAGATTCCTACTCACACATTATTTTATAGCTTTATTAATATTACCAACACAAGGTGTTGAAAAAGAATCTGAACAGTGGTTCACAATGAAAAATTTTCTTATCCAAATCACCCAGTTCTGTGGTTCCAAGAAGAACAAATATTTAGTAACACATTGAGTCTGTGATACAGTCTACCCTCTAAAAGGGAAGACAAACAGCTGCTGAGAAAGATAAAAAAAAATGGTAATTAACAAACAGAGGGACATCGTCATAAAATGCAGCTAACAAAGATTTGGTTTGATTTCTGAAAGTCACAGACAGGCTGCATAATTGTCAAGATGTGCATAATTTTAAGACCTTCACCAGACAGTCATCATATTTGATGCATTGCTAAGTTTTACAGAAAATGCCACACGAATGTCAGTCTTCAAAATTCAAGACAAATTCAGTCTTCAAAATAGGAAATTTGTTGATGAATGAGGTATGGGGTTTCACAGTCCCTGAAACTTCTTATCTCATCACTAACAGGTAGAGATGAATGGCAAGAACCTACCTGATGTGCATAGAGCTAACAATCCAAATTTTGAAGAGGAAAAAGAGAAGCATAAAAAAATCCATGAAGTCTAGCAAAGCTGCACCAGAAAAAAATATTATCAACCAAACAGCCAGAGACACCCAAAAATCCCACTGTGTCATTTAAGCAAACAAAAACCTCTGACTCCCACCAGTGTCCAATTTGTTTTAATGACACTGATCCTGTTCACCAAAGAACTGCATTGGTGTGCAGCTGCTGAGAGCACAGGCACTAAAATAACCTTGGAGACCATCAGCCAGGAAGTTCCAGTGATTGGAGGAGTGTGAGAGCACGGCTGAGCATGGAGTCATGGGCAGGCCAGAAGCCCCATTATGTTTGTCAGACCCCATGCCCTGCCAGCCAGGCTCCCCTCATGTCCCAGACCTTTGTTTTCCACTGATCACTTCCTGTTCTGCATCATAGTGGGGAATTCTGGAGTTGTCCTCTCAGAAGAAGAAAAGGGGAATTTAAATGTACATCTCTCATTTCCACAATAAACCAGGGAACTGGTAGAGAGGATACTCCTTTCCATTTCTGCAAAAATAAAGATTCTGAAGCTAAGTGAGGATTGTGTGGGGAAGCCAGCAGGCAATCACTAACACTATGAGAAGATTTTCCCTGCAGTAACTAATCTGGACATCAGACATGTTGACAGGCACATGACAGCCCGTCCCATGGAAAAGACAAACGATGTCATTCCCTTCACATGGAAGCCTCTGCAGTGCCTTCAACTGCACCCTGCGCACAGCAATCTCATGTGATGGGGTGGAATCCTCAGCACATGGAAATGCTTAGGTTCTTGGTGTTGTGGTGCTCAAGGAAAAGGTCAGGGAGGCCCTAGCTTTGTCTGAGAGGGCAAGGCAAAGGAGGCCTTCCCAGCCTACCTTTTTGAATGGTAGGTGGAAGGCTGAACACATACCTGCACATAGAGATGACTTTTACCAGTAATATGATTATTCCCAGCAGGGGACAGTATGTGCTAAAATACAGCAGTATGTGCCTAATTATACAATAACACCCACACATCCTTGTCACCCCCTCTTTGCAATTTTCATCTGAGGAGACAAGCAGAGCCTGAATACAGCATATTTTGGTGCTGGGTGCAAAAACTCTCACACAGTCCACCTCCTCAAAATTTAAGTTTTTACGTGTACAAACAGAGCTTAATACCTCAGCTGAACTTTAATATACACTGCAATTTTAAATTCAAACATTAAAAGAAAACCCTGTATCTTTTACTGCATCAACAGGATATACAGTGATTGTGTCAATCTTTGAGGTTGGATAGGGCTACAAGAACTGAAATATCAAAGGCAGAACAGCACTGAGTTTTGTGAGTGAAGCATACACCCTTAATAACTGTATCCAGGAAAGTGGTGAGCCTTAGAAGTAGCCTGAAGGAAGTAAGAGCTGGAATGTGATTGTAATACTACAGAAAAGAGGAATGCAAACAACAAAAAAAAAAGAGTATATAACTAATTGCAAGATGTAAATATGTGTAAGTGATGAGGTAAAATTATCTTTTATTTACTATTCTACTATGGAAATATTTACTATTACTTTGAGCAAAACAATATTTTATCAAAATATGAATATTATATCTATATACTTACATCTCTCACTTCAGTCATATCAATATACTAGCTTCTTAGCTTGCTTCCATGTTCTAGTTTATACTTAGGATTTGTATATTATTTGAGTATTTGGAAAAGTTATATGCCATGTTCTCCAGAGCCTATTTGGATCACGCATGTTCTTAAACTAATGTGAAGCTCAGATCCACTGAACTTGTTGAAAATAGATAGTTATGCAGAGCTACACATTGAAGTTACATGCTGGTTAACTTATCAGGTTTAGACCCAAGACTTGATCCAAGACCATCTGAACTGTGAAAATATGAAAATATCATTTATTGACTATGTAAAACTAGCATTGTAAGTGTCATGGAAGATGTAGTTAGTGAAAGAGTCATGGGCTAGATGGTGTTTTTCCTTATGGGGCAGACATATGGGTTGCCAGTGCTGCCCCTGGACAAGGAAAGTTTTGGCATTCTTTCTTCAGGGGCCTTAGACTGATAGACTGTGAAAGGGCAGCCAGGCTATTCCATTTTTCTTCCACTGATAATTTAATAGCTAATGCTCATAACTCTCATTTCATGAGTGAGAAAGTGGGCTAGCGAATGTTAACAATGTTTGGTTTATCTTTGCTTCTAAACCAAGACTGTTCTGCATGAAAAAGGTCAGTCTACCAAAATGACTATTTCAAGAACATTCAATATAGATTGTCTACTTCACAGATAAAGCAGCAAAAGCATTTTGACATGAGGCTCAAATGCCAACAACAGCAAGCTTCAGATTTCAAATTTGTGTTATGATTTATAAGGATTAGCAGATAGGATGAAACAGAATCCTCTCCAATGTAAAGTAAAATTAAAGAGACTTCCGTATCTCAGCCTGCAAGTTGAGTGTCTCTCTGATCTAATGTACAATTACTTATTTCTTCAGAGTTGAACAGAGTAAGAGTAGCTGGGTCCTTGCATCCATCAGAATGTAAAATCTGAGATCGGGATTCTGCTAATACACAGGTGCTTATGAAAAGAAGGATAAAAATGGTCCTGTATACTTCCATAGTTGCTAAGTTGTGAAATGCAGTGGCTTGTTTGAAACGTGGTACTGACTTCATATGTGTGTTCCTAGAGGCTCGCAAAGTAAAATAAATTTCCTTAAAATCATATCTACTTAAATCTCCATGAAAGAGTTATTCTGAGGAAGAAATGTGCTTTTTTTCACCTGGGAAACTTAGCAATCCAGTTCCTGGGGCCTCAGGCAGTTGTGTATCTGGGTTTCACTTAGAAGATGATGTGCCTTGTTGACACTCTAGGCTTAGGTATTAGCCAGAGGCCAAGGAAAAGGACAATCCTATAAGGCTGCCCTGAGTAAATGCAGCTAAAACCTGTTCAAGTGAATATATGGATTCAAAATCAGATGTCAAATAATAAATGCTTAGCAGGGGTGCTTTGAAAACCCATGCCAGCCTGTTAATCGCTAACAGTTCATCAGGCATAGACAATTTTGTGATTGCTGCATAGACAGTATTTTTTTCTTTCATTGCAGCCAGTATTTTTCAAAGAAATGCAAGAGATTTTTGCTAGCCAATTATGTTCAAAAGATCCAAGCTGAATACAGAAAAATCATGGATTTTCAGCTGAACATATTTTTGACAGGCAAATATATCTGGGCATCCTAGAAAAGTCATAAGTTGTAGATGTAACCTAAACACATTCCTCCCAAACACCATAAATTTATCATAAGTATTCTGATTTGGTACAGTTAAATCCAGTGGGAACTTTTGCAAAAACTCAGATAAGTGGTGGATCAAGTCACCTATACGCTGACCTCATCTAACTGACAAGACTTAGAGCCACCTTTGCATTTTATATCTAAAAGGTGATAACCAAAATGAGAATATCAGGAATATCAGTTTGACATTCTGCATCAAAGTTGTGTTGGTCACAAATCTTTCTGAGGCTGAAGTAATGTAAAAGAGTACAGTTAATAAAAGCCTCCCTTCTTCCTTTGCCCCCGCCACACACACACAGTTGCTTGAGTATGAAATTCCAACAAATAATCTGACAACACAAACATGAACCCTTTAAATGTTTAAAATATCCTGATTACAACAGTATTAAATCTGTGTCCCTTTACTTGGGAACTCTGGTCTTGACAGGGACTAAAATGACTTTAAACCCCATCTCTTTTTCAGACAGAATTTTGTAGCTCCTGCTGTGTGGCATCTACCACTAATCTGACATGCCAGAACAGTGGCAGAACAAAGAGGAAACCATTGTAAATGTATTTATTTTCTAAATCTGCAGAAAATGAGTATTTCAAGGATGCACTATTCAACCTCTGACTGCAAAGTTTTGTCACCCCTAATCGGTCTACAGTGTAGAACTTTATCAGTAAATGCAGAAATAGTAGCATTTCGTAACTCCATCTGGAGATAATAAAGTGTGGGTCTGTCTGTGTGGGGAGGTTACAACAAAATATGTCAGGGTGTGAATTTCAAGCACAATAACTGCTGTGCTCTAAGTCTCTGTGTAGATGCTCTTCAACACTAAGACTTCGGGGTTTGGTTTTTTTCCAGTTTAACTTAATCCATTTTCACTGTGGACTCCTACGGAGGAATTAATGTCCACACGGAGAACTATTCCTTAAAGGTATTCTGAGATATTTTCCAACTAGGCAAGCACTAACTGTTAATATATTTTAAAATATATATTTCCCCATAGTAATAAAATAACAAACCTGAGTACTTTTTCAGAGGAAATTAGAGTTCCTTAGAGATTAAATCACCCCCATCTGCTGTTTTGCAACCCATGTTGTATGGCAGCCTCTCCTACTTAGACATGCTAAAACAGTGCATGAACAAAGAGCAACTCTGGCACATGCATATATTTCTCAAATTTACATAAAATTAGAATTTCCAGAATGCATAATGTGCCAGCCATTTCAAAGTATTGTTAGTCTGACTTGTCTTTGAACCGGGTTGGTACAGTATCGATTATATATGAAAAAGGCTGTTACTTTCCCTGTAGTACATGCTGTATTGCAGAAAATGTCACTAAAATTTTTAAAATGTGCCAGACTGCTTGTATAAAGTGGCATGCAGAAAGCAAGCACGTTCTGTGTTTTTCACTTTGGAATGAATTTCTTCCTCAAGTTTTTGGCTTTCCATGCCTGGAAAATGTGAAATGTAAGCCACACTCCCCGAAGCAGGTAGCTGAGTGACCTGCTTCTCTGACCAGGAAGTCTTATATGTTATCCATCAGGATGGGGATCAGCCAGTGAGTCATATCAGTTCTTCTAGCTGGGACATTTCAGATACAAAATATCATCATGCTATTGTGTTACCTAGTGTCAGAACTGTAGATTCATTTTCAATATCTAGAAATGCAATCCACAGTATGAATTGTTCCAGGTCTGGCTAATGAGTATTACTGGCATATCACATCTTTATTGCTGTTATTTTTAAGACAGATATGTGAGAAGAGGGACTACACAGAGAAACCGTTTCCCTCCATTAGTAGCAGAGCAAGCTAGCCCAAACTGTGTGCTGACTGCTGAGGGAATAATGTGAGATTTATTATGAAAGGTTTCTCTGTGTTTCAAGTTTAAACAACATTATCAAAGCACCGTAGATTTTGTTAGAACTCACACTGAGGGAAAACAAAATATTAATGCAGTGAAAATTGTTTGAAAATATTCATTTCACAGTTATTATTAGTAAAAGGAAAACTGTATTCAAAGAAAAAATTGCCCCAGCATATATTAAAAAGGTACCCTGACATTTTTTAGAAATTCTTAGTACAATGAAACATGGAACATCAGCAATGTTCAAAACTGTCTGTTTCCAAAAAGAATATCAGTTTCTTGAATAGTCTCTTGCTTTACGTTGTACTAAAAAAAATGCTAATTCAGCTCTTGATATTCCATTTTTGTTCTATTAGAGAATATGAGTTTCCACATTTAACTAGTTTAATTTAGCATTTTTCATGGCACAAATGAAATGGAAATGTAAAAATATCAAGATTCCCCTTTTTTGTTTGTAAATATTCCCACTAAACCTGGGGAGTGAAAACAATTTTGGATGCCAGGTGTTAACTAGATGAGAGTAGGCTAATGGAATATCTCACGGCATCTCCTCATTTGTGAACTCAACATTGATGTTACTGACACTTAACAGCCCTTACTCTGCAGAGTTTGGGGACAGCTGGGAGATGTATTCACATACCCCAGCTCTTCCCAGGAATTTCTGTACCTTTGCCTTGTTCCTCAGTTACAAAGTGATAGTGGAACTAAATATTTATTTAGTTTTACCAATTGGAAAAAAAGATCTTAACACCTATAAAATAGGGGGTTTATTCCATTTTGCCTGTGTAATGATAAAATAGATTCATACCCAGGTCTTAGTGCCATAAATGTCTACCTTTGGCTGAAAATGCTTGCAGAGACATTTTGCAGACATGCTGCTTTTCTCCTTATCAAATAACTTCTAAAATCAGCAAGCTTTTGCTCTATTTATCTGTTAAACATGACAATAATTTGGATTTTAGGGATTTTTGTTGTAGATTTGTTTTCTTATTTTTGCATTGACAATTAAATTCTTTCATTTTAGTGAAAAGAACTCATACATTCAAAGGAATTGAAGTTCTGGGGAATCTTCTCTTTGCCTGCCTTTTTTTTTTTTTTTCCCTAGTACCAGCCTAATTGGGGACAAAACTTTTTCTGTGAATAAATAGGGTATGTAATGAGAGTAACCATTATAGATGATTTCCTCACTCATGTGGAAACTCCTGTAACTCACTAATGAAATCACCACTTGCGAGTCTTTCCTTGGAACTAGGTTAATCATATTTTATGGGGAATTTTATGTCCTCTCTATTCATGTATATGACTCCTTCATCTGTACATACTATATTATATTTTATGGTCCAGTTTCTTATTTTGTTGCATTATGACTTGAAATACTCTGAAGACCTTTTGGATACAGAAAATATGTCAAGATAAAGCTTCTACTAACCCAATTAATAAAAAAATCCTTAAGATTACTGACAAATAAATATTTTTTTTCACCTTTACTTCCAAGCACATCGATCAGCTAATATGAAAAAGCTTACCAAACAGAAGGAAACAGCCCCACACATCTACTTGTATTTTCCTTTTCTAAAATAATCTGGAAACATAATGCAAACTCCAGCTTAGTTTATGTCTTCTAAAATGTGTCACTCTGAGACACAGCAACTCTGCCAACTCTACTGGAATAATACATGCTATAGTAGTAAAATAGTTTCAGACAATCAATTTTCTGTAGCATACAATTTTTTTTTTTTTTTTTTTTTGGTACTCCATTCTTCAATAGGTACTAGTTACAGTGAGCAAGAAATTCAATAAGGGATATTTTCAGTATTCTTATTTGGTCTAACACAGCACAATTTTCATGCAAAACTACCATGAGTGTAACTTTATACCGTGAGCCTTAGGTGGTGTTTCTGCACAGAAGGTAACAATCACAAGGGAACTGTGACTTAGCCACTTCTAGTGATTTTATCTGTCTTTTGACCTATTGCTATTTCATAGGCAGAAAATAAATCTGAATACAAATACTGCACGTGAAACTGTACTTCTCCCTATCTTGGGAACACTGATATACTTTCCCACCATATCTGAATTTGTTTTACACAGTGCTATATTAGGTTTCCCTTACAGAGAGTGATACAGTCCTAAACTAAATATCTGACCTGATAAAAGCTGGACTTGCATTCTAAACCACACCCCACATGTTGGATTTCCAGTTTAAAGCAACCATTTGAACTACTTGAATGCTTGGCTGAAATGTTCTGGACTATGCATGAAACCCACGTTACAGAATCCAAGACTACTTAAACACACCATGAGCACAGCATTACAAACCTGAAATACCTTTAAAGGCTTGCAAATTCTAACCTGCTATCCGAGTGGCCACAACAAGGAGCACGTACTGCAGTTTCTAAAGGCAGCAGGAGGTAAAATAAGACAAATTCCCAGCAGACAAAGATGGATGATAGCAAGCTTTTTGAAAGGTCACCAAAACTCAACTTCCTAAAGAGGAAGCACCTACATTTACCTAGATGAAGGCCTAAAGAGACATTAGATTATATACTGCCTCAGAGATACACCACCTAAAACTAGCAAACATGAGACTGAGATAAACAGGCCATACAGTCATGACTTGAAGTCCTTTGGACCTATGAGGACATGAAAGATAAGAGACAACTTAATAAATTATTTTTTAAAATAAAGTCTTCTGAGATACTTGCGTCGATGATGACATGGTTTTGGCTGTAGATTGTCCATGCCCCATATGCAGGCAACTGTTTAGGTCTGGCAGGTTCGGGAGGAGCATCCCTTCCAAGCACTGGCTTGTAAGTCTGGGAAGGTTTTGACTGCTTTCTATATAGCTCAGAGATGGAAAGAACAAATGCAGCTGGCTCAATGGAGAACGAGCTCATGTAAACCTGCAAGGCATTTTCAGAGCTGGAAACACTTGGGAATGTCACAGCAACACTCAGCTGATCCCCTGGAGTCAAGCTGGCTCCTATCACATTTATTTGTTCTGGCCTTGTAGGACCTGAACCGATTCCATGTTGCTCCACTAACTTTTCTTATGCTTCACAGACCCTGCAAGGACACTTTTAGTTTGGGTGCAGTACTACTAAGACACAGGAACCACCTCAGGACCAGCAGTTTTCCCAGCCTGGCAAGTTTTGTTGAATGCACAGTGACAGCACAGAGCTCCTTCCTAGCTCTGTGTGAACTGGAGAAGTCCAGAAACACAAAAACAGTAAGCACAGCTGCCTTCTTGGGTAGACAGCAGAGTGCCTGTAGTCTTGGCTATTTTATCTGCTTTAATAAAACCTCAAACACTTGCTGCCCCTTATTTCAGATATGGAAAGCTGCCACTTCTACAAATGTTTTTCTGTTGAATTAATGTTACTGTCCTTTTAAATGGCTGGCCATTAAAATATTTGCCCTCTAATGGCTTCGAGGAGGGAAGGATTCAAGTGTAGAAAGAGATTCTGGCTTGCCAGGGTGAGTGCAATGAATTGGTGCCAGAAGCGTTAGCCTAGAGGAAGAGAATTTATGAGGTTCTACAAAATCAAACAGCCAGTTGAAGACTGAGGTGCAAAGAAATGAGGCACTGTGACTATGTCTGAACCTCAATGAATGTATGGTTTCCAAAGAAAATGCAAGGCTCTGTGTGTAGGGGAAGAACTGCAGAATCAGGCATCAGACACATCCTCAGCCAGCAGCCACCAGCTGCCTGGAACAGCAGTTCTGGATCATTACCCTGGGATACCTTGTGACTACAAAATTAGTAGGAAGATTTGAAAGTATGTGTAGGATTCATGTCAAAGAAATGAAGCCCCAGAATAACTCTCAGGATGTCAAAGTCACCAATCTGCTCCTCTCAAACACTAGAAGTGACCCTAGTCATGCTATTTCTGTCCCCATAGGACTTTAGCTTTAAAGGACCAATGCTCTCTGGCTAAAGCCAAAATGCTGGCCTATGTAGCACTTGCTAGCTCACCAGTCTGGGTGCAAATGTCTTTTTTTTTGTCTCAAATGAGACAAATGCTGGGTGCATGGTGCTGTCTTGGTCTCTTGTGTGGGTAGGGAAGCTGGGCACCTCCTAGGACACAACTTGAGTCAGGTCCCAGATGGAGGCAGTCAGGGTACAGAGGCCCTGGGCATGCCATTTACACTTGTTTTTTAAATATGGGCGGAATCATTCTTTCAAAGCACACATTGCATTAAACAAGCTCATTGCTATTACCATGTGTAAACATTTTTTACTCTTACTCTACAATAAATGTGGTAAGGGTTGTTGTAATATTGACCTGAAATAAGGAATCATCATCCTGAAAAGACTGAGGAAGGCTGCCCTAGAACACAAAGAGGTTATAAATGGTTTTGAAAAATATACCACCTGAGCTTGAGTCAATAGGCAGTGAGGCAATTAATAAAGAGCAAGACTAACAATATATTTGTGTTCTCTTTGTGTACAAAATGTAACTGAATAGACATAAAATCCATCCTGCCATTGTCTTCTTTTTCATGTGCTTGTGATGGAAAGGAGATGAATGGATTTAAGAGTGGTTTCCTATATAGTGGTAGTCTTGTACAGTATCCCATTAACACTACAGAATAGGATTGGTACTGCAATGAATTATCAAGACAAGAAGCCCTATACATATTTCTCTACCACTCATGCAGGCTATGTGACCAGACTTTCGTACAAATTCACCAACTTTCCACAGAAGTAAAACATAAAATTAGGCTACTCCTACAGAAATTCTTTCTTTAGAGAAATTCTGTCTTTAGAAAAGCTGGAATCCTGAAGATTTTAAGAGTATGCATTTTGAGGAAAGTAATATAATTTTTCATTAAGGCCTTTTATGCATTTATTTTGAAATGTTTAGTTTATAATGTTACGTTGCACTAAATCTCTCACTTCATATTAGATTGTTGGGATGTGTGCTGACAGCTGATTTTAAATCAAATTGCTGCTGGGAAGGCAGGTTTTCTTCTCCCTGCAGCCCCAGTTGCACACTCCCTTCCTAGCTTCATGCTGGAGCATCTTTTTCCATGGTCAGCTGGGTTCTGTTAAGAACTTAGTTATTTTTCTGGCATCCCAGGTGGACCCTGGTCTGAGTGACAATTTATGTCACATGTGAGTAGACGGGTGAAAACCAAATCAGGTTTTCTTGATTTGTGTTCTGAGGTAGTTTATTAGCTCAGCCATACGTAGTTACCCTGTTTCAAAGACAGAGTTGTACTAGGGCACAGATATATATGTTTGTACATACCTTGAATGGTTCACTCCCAAGCAAGTTTTAAAGTTCTTTTAGAGTAACAAACATTAACTCTTGGGTTTTTGCCAAAATAAACACAAAATCAAATAGCAGCAGACCTTTCTGATAGCCAGTCTGTACAGTACTGTTCAAACAGCTGGAGGATCTGCTGCTGCAAGTCCCAGCACTGAAAGTCTTGGTGGGAAAGCATAAATGGATTGCAATATGCATCACAGGGTAAAGCATTTTGGCTACAGGTGACAAAAGAGTTGCAACAGTTGCTCTGTGCCTCAGACTTTCAAGGACCTCAGAGTCTAATGGCCTTTTTACTGAACAGACAGATGAAAGGAGATAAAAACTATAGAAAAAATATTGGGATGAATAAACAAAGCCATTCTGAGCTGTTCTGAGCAGCTTTATTGAATTTGGGCAGATGCATTGAACGTTCCTTTGCCTATATTCCAAGTTTATTATTGCAAAAGTGCTGTCAAATGCCATTTACATTCAAGGATGCACTTTTTGGTCTGTGAAGCAACAAAAATCTTTGGAAAAAAAAAAAAAAACAACCCTGAGCACAGAGGGAAATCAGGTCCTTGGTAAAAAAATTGCCAGGAAAAAAAAATGCTACAAATGGCCTAAACACAGATTGTAAGAGGATCTGCTCAATGAATGCTGAGTTTTCCCCATACAAATACTTCCTCAATCTTCCATAGAGTTCTTTTCTGTGTTATTCCCACTCTCCATAAACTGCATTTTGCATGCTTTGAAAGTGATGTCAAAGAGAAGAAAATCATATTTTAGAATCTCTAAGAGGCAGGATTAATGAGTGGCCTAACCTCAGTTCCTTTGGGCATTTATTGATCCTCACAATAACATAAAGAAGTGAATGATGGAGAATTCACTTACTCACTTTGTCCAACTTGCTTCTCTGGTGTGGTAAACTAAAAAGGATTGAGGCTAATGGTAGTGAGACTGTGAAAAGAATATATGAGACCTAAGAAATTTGTCATTTAACATACCAGGCATTCTTAGCTTCTTCTTAAATTTTTACTTTTAGTTTGCAACTATAGGTGCACATATGCTATTTAAAATGTAGAATTTGAATGAATTCACAAAAAAAAAAAAAAGATTGCTTCATAAGGCCAGAAGCATTTTTTTCACTGACAACTCAGCTTGACCGTGTTAGATGTTTAAAATTCAATTTGTGGTCTTTTTGCCAAGTCTAGTATATAAGCATCAGCAATAATGATTTGGAAGACACGTATCTGTACAATTTTACCTGTTATTCCTAATGTGACCATAATTATACCATCTAGGTGGAGTATTGATAGCCTTGTTAAAGATTCATGCGGTGCCCAGGACACAGCTCTGTTCTACAGCTACGCCAGTTCTGCTGGGCTGACAAATATAGCATTGTTTTTCTCACTGTGGTGTGACTCACTAGCACATCTCACAGTAACAAGATAATACTTTTATAAAATAAGCTTCTGAGCACTGCAGGATGCAACAATAATATATGAAATAAAAATAACAATAAATGAAAAAGTAACACTTAAGCAAACCATCTGTAAACATTCTCATTTAGCTTGGCTTACTGTGGAATTAGTAGTAATTACAGTACCTAACAGCAAACAGCTTTGAAAACAACAAGGCAAACTTCAATTTATGCTGTTACATCTTAGTGTAAACTGCAATAATTTAGGAATTTTACAATCACTATTCACTACATGTTCTTATTTATCCTAATTTAATACAAATCAACATCCTAACTCTTGGGAAGGATCTTGATTTACACAGATGTGAGAACAGCCATGGACCTTTCTGTGCAAGCACTGCAGGTGCAAACTCTGTGCTATGTCATGACCCATGGTGCCCTGTTGACTACAGCATGACTACATCATCTGTGAGACACCGCTTCCAAAAACAAATCCTGTGCCCATCAAAAATGCCTGGCCCATATTCTGTTTCAGCCATGCCCAAAATCACAAGGCACCTTCACAAAGCTGCCAAAGGTTACGCCTCTTTCCTGGCATTGCGCTTGTGAGCTCCCCTACCACTTTTTTCCCCTGGCCAGTTTAAAGTCACACCTTGACCTAACAGCTTATAGAAGAGCTTGTGCTGCAGCACATCTAAGCTGCCACAGGAGCTTAAGAAACCAAAGTAGTACACATGGCCAAGTAGGCTTTTGCTTCCCATTCCATGAGTTGTTTCTTTAGTACCTCTTGAGCAACTGTAAGGAAAGAGATGAGTAGTGCAAACTAGTCCAGACTACATGTCCTATGTGTTCACAACTGGTTTTAATCCAGAGAGGAAGATTCTCATACATCCACAGAGTTCTGCTCTGCTCTGAGTTACTGTGAGCCCTCATTGCTAATAATGCATGTGAAGAGCAAAGGAAATACAGGCCTTTCATGGGAGATATGCTAGGACATACACCTGAGGACCTAAGACTGCGCTTTGGTGAGAGAAGCCATAATAATCAAGACCTTGAACAGCACGCTGAACTTCAGCATCTCCCCAGATGCACCCCATGGAAGGCAGGGGCTGATATGGGAGCACTGCCCTCCCATGCCCTGCCGCTGCTGGCAGGTGTAATTCCCATCATGTGGGCCCACATTACTCCAGTTGTGTGCAGGTTCTAGTCCAAACCACCACTGTCACTACCACACATAGACGATTTTCACACCTACTTCTGACACTTGTGTAGCATCCCTATCAACTGCTGCTTTTCCTAAAGCTGGGTGCAGCCTCATGCATCATCGCTGCCAAGAGCTCACAGAGCACACCCTCAGATGTGCTGTAGGATCATAGAATCATAGAATCATTTGGGTTGGAAGAGACCTCCAAGATCTTCAAGTCCAACCATCAGGCCAACGCTACTAAGTCATCTGCAAAAACAGAATCAGAATGAGAATCTGTCAGGGTTGGAAGGGACCACAAGGATCACCCAGTTCCAACCCCTCTGCCATGAGCAGGGACACCTCCCACTAGATCAGGCTGCCCAGAGCCTCCTCCAGCCTGGCCTTAAAGACCCCCAGGGATGGGGCCTCAACCACCTCCCTGGGCAACCCATTCCAGGGTCTCACCACTCTCATGGTGAAGAACTTCTTTCTCACATTCAGCCTGAATCTGCTCCCTTCCAGCTTTGCCCTGTTGCCCCTAGTCCTGTTGTTACCTGATAGCCTAAAAAGTTCCTCCCCAGCTTTCTTGTAGGCCCCCTTAAGACACTGGAAGGCCACAATAAGGTCATGGATGTGGTGAAAAGGTATTGTGGGCCACAAAGAGCTGGGTCAGGCATGAACCATGACTCAGTGCGGCAACAGCACATGGGTCTTAACTTCTAATAACTTAATTTTTCCCCATTTTATTCTTTCAGAAGTGAGACTCTAAGATTGGCTTTACTCTGGGGCTGATTCACAATGGTTTATCTCACACTTAGACAGTCCCATTTTGATTGGCAAAAGCTATGACCTTAAAATGGTTAAGCTGGTAATAAACTACTAGCTTAAAGTGTTTTTCCCAATTAAAATAAAGTCTACATTTGTTTTATAGAAATAAAAACGTCTTACAACTTTCCTTCCTAATTATAGCGTTGAAGTACCAGATTCTTTCAAAAATCTTTACAAGCCAGCTAAAGAGAGAGTTGAAGACCAGTTTTATTATAATTATATAATTACAAAGTTTTATAATAACTATTTCAGAATTTCCATTAGTCTAAAGTGCTTTGTAGATTTCTTTAGTTTTTTAATTTCACACTCAGATCCAAACACCTGTTTGAAATTAGCATATATCCAAACAAGAAAAAAATGACGTATTTTTGACAGCAAGAATAATTAACTGCTGGAATAGACTGTCAAAGGACACAGTTCATTCTCATTCACCTTCTTTAAATCAAGAGCATGCCCATTTTTAAAAGCCACTGTCTTATCACGGGGTCATTATTTGAAGGTCTATGATCTGTGCTATGCAGGAGATCATAGTATTGATGCACATTTTTTGCCAGAGATGTCCAAGATCATTTTGGCTCCTGGGAGACTCCTGTACCACACCCTTATGCAAGCTCTGGACCCTGGCAGCTGCCATCAACCTGCCTCTTTCCTGTAGATGAAACAGCCAGTGAGTTTTAGAGATATTTGTCCCCACTTGGCCTGCATCTCTCACATTGCCCTTATTACACCTCTCTACCTGGCCTTCAAATCTCTTTACTTGTTGGAATAAAAATAATATAGTAATTGCTCTGAAAACTTTTTACAAAAGAAAAGGTTATCCTGAATCTTTTGTTAATATGTGAGAGTCAAATTAAGAGGTATTTTAGTCATGTTTCATTGATTTTACTACCCTAATGCCTTTAAACACATAGCTATTACTGCTTAGACTTAAATATTTGGACCTTGTTGTGCCAAGAGGTGTTCAAACACTGAATTAAATCCTGTCCCAGGCATGAAAAGCTTGCATATGTGTTGCAAAGCAGTGAGCCAAATTCCAGCCCAGTGCAGACTTTTCCAGCATTTCTACCCTCAGTATTTCCTACCCCTGCTGTGCTAATACTGCTTTCCACTAATACTTTCAGTGAATTAATTCTAAGTATCAGTGTGAAATTTTCATGAATTCCTTGAAACTGCAGCTCTGCCATTGCAAAATAACACAATGAAACTTGCAATTTGTACTTTATTTATATGAAGTCAACAAGATTTTACGAGCCAAACTAGGTGAAGAATTTGTCTAACATTCCTGTGTTTCAGATTGGAATCTGTGGGATAAATTGCTTGGGATTACTTTAAGCTTTTCCAGCCACATCAACTTCAACATTACTCAGTTAATGTATGAGGTTTTTCTTCCTTTCCTCCAAGCAGATGTGGTCTCATTGTGCCATATTTTGCACCAATCAAAGACCACTTTCCCATCTTGGTAGTTCAGAGTAGTTCATCCCAGGCAGGGCTCACTGGTCACACTTGGCAGTGTGCTTAACCATTTCTGCTTAGCAGGAGAGCATTCCCATGCTGACCCTGAGTATGAACTGACCAAGCTGCCACCTGCCTGTAACGCACCATTTAGACCTGCCCACAATCATTACACAGCTTCTGCAGGAGCCTTCATGCCAGGAGAAGCAATTATAACATGACTTATAAACAGCTTTGCCTTTGATATCAAACAGGAGGAAAAATATTGTGAACACAGCAAGGTAGATATTTGAAAAGGAATTGCAATTTTTAATGTTGCGATTAGAGAGGTTCTCCCTGAAATCTTCAGCATCTGTAGTACTGGAAGAGTTCCTGTCCCTTTAGAGGAGAGGCCCTTCAATAGACATTGCAGGGTCAGGAGTTTGAGTTCTCTGCTTTGCAGTCATTTCTGTCTAGACTCACTACAGCAGAGCTCTATCTGCTTGACGCTGGCATCTATCTGGTGTGTGCAATGATTTACTTACCATCAATAAGATGGTAATAAATAATCCTATGGTTCTTATTTGCATATGAGTAAAGTATCTGTTATATCTTTGCATAAATATGCCTTTGTGCTAAGCAGAAGTAAGAAAAGTCAAATGCAGTCTCCATAATGTCAAACTGAACGAGAGTGCTTGTGGAATATGAACATTTAAAAGGACATAAATATTAAAGAACTGGGCATGTAAAAAGGAAGTTCTCTTAATTATAGCTATGATGCCAGACAGGAGGCAAAATATTGTCAAGAAAGAAACAAGGTAGGTATTGAAGGGGAACTGCAAGTTTTTATTACTAATTTAATGAAGGTAACACTAAATTCTGTTCCAAAATACTGTCTCTTCTCATGTACTGAGTCTGGATAATGTTAGCCTACATTCAACCAAGGTCTCAGGTGCTTAAAACAAAGATTAGGTGGAGCTGAGTTATGTAAAGCCAAAGTCAGAATCCAGTGACTCATCATGGCTTTTCATTGTAAGGCAGGGTCCACAGTGTGACCCAAGTTATGGTCTCCTGGTCATCGTCCTCAGGAGACCTGACATACAGCTGATGTCTCTTCCTCTCAGTGACCCTGGAAAAGGAAATTCAGAGGAGTCATGTGACAGTCTTCCCCAGCCTGGAGTTCGGAGCAAGAAGCTTGCTGGGTGTAAGACTCTCCAGAGCATTGCCACCTCTTCACCACTGTGTACATTGAGCAATGGCTTCTACTTAATTCTGAGTTTAGACTCACCAGGTGCCTTTCTGTTCAAAAGAGAGATGAGTCTATTGTCAGTGGGTTTCCAAACTGTCATTCTGAAATAGCCCATTTTCTGTTGCATAGGATAGTGCACACAGAAGCCTTGCTCAGGGCTCTGGGTGGTGCCCTCAGTAGGTGAGCACTTGAGCCCTCCACTGGGTAAAGCCCCATGGACTGGGTAGAAAACTTGCCCACAACAGTATAACTGGCTTAAATATCCCACAGAACAAAAACCCTTGACAAGTGTGATGCCTAGTGCATAGCAAAAAATGCAGCTTGGTATCCACACAATAGAACATGATTTAGCACTGGTTTATTAAAAATACAATTAATGAGATTACAGTGATGAACCTAGTTTACAAACAATGTTTATTGAATGTGTAGGTTTTTGACTTTTGTAGCATTAAAAGGTAAGTACATGGCAAGTCATGCTGTAGCCCTGGGTATCAGACAGCACACTTTTGAAAAATCACAATGTTTGCTTCTTGCTTGACGTCTGCACTAAAAGATGATGTACAGCGACAGGTTTAAGTCTGTTCAGATCAGCTGCTCTAAAAGGTCGCAGCAGCACTTGCTAGTGTTGGATTTCTTCCACAGCATGTCTTGCAATGTTTGATCATTTCAAGGTAATAACAGATAATTTAAACACTTCTTTATACCAAATTATGTGTCACATAATGAATAAAACAGTACATTCCTGTATGTGCAGTTTACCATGCACGCTAGCATAAGGTTGAAGGTAAGTGTCCGTGCTCCAGGACGTAGGTGGCTTAAGTGATTGATAATGGTTACAAGAGTGGGTGGACATGAAATGTGGAAGCAGAGTCCCAGCAAAGCGGGCTGTTAGCACGACCCAGCCACAACATCCAAAAACTCTGTATTTACAGCCGTGTGCCTACCTTGACTATAAGGCTAGCAGAGGTGTTGCCTTTGCAGGCAAGAACAAAGCCTTCATTAATTATTACAGATGATTTTGTTATTACTAACATACAAGGGGGGGAAATCATAGAATGTTTTGGCTTGGAAAGGACCTCTAAAGGTCATCTAGTCCACCCCCCCTGCAGCAAGCAGGAACATCTTTAACTAGATCAGGTTGCTTTTGAAAAGGCTTGGCTGAGTATGTGCCCTTTCCTGTGTGCAGCATGTCTTAGAGAACAGCGATGTGTTGATCACTAGCTCAACCTGAACTTAGAAGACAATTCTCCTATTTCTGAATCTCTTGCCTACTATGGACCAATGCAGACGCTTGCTTTGTCCCTCTCTCTCTTTTCTTGCTCTCTTTTCATTTCTGCCCTCTGTTCTGTAAGTTTTATTAGAATTCTGCCATAATTCCACAAAAATACTGCATTATACAAAAGGATTAGACTAAATTTACATCAATGTAATTACATCAAAATTGTGTAAAAGAGTTCTAGTTAGTACTTGGAAGGTTCTTTTATTAAGAAATACTTTGATCTGGATAAACCAGTGGTTTATCAACCACTATTTCTCTTTCACACTTAATTTCTTACAAAAGCCTGACTTCTGTCCCCTGTAACATGAAATTATGATGGGTACCAGCCGAGTACCCCTGTGACTGCTACCTCATTTCCCATAAGATTGCCTACTTGTGAGAACAGTCAAGGCATCGCTTGGTCTATCTAACTGCCCCAAGCCATTCAACAGCCTAGATCACTCAAGCAGGTAAGAAACCTACACAGGAGACCTCCTACCCTTGTCACTTGTCAGCCATGGATCTTGTCTCACCCATAACACAGAAGGATAGACAGGCATGTAGCTTACGTGAAGAAATAAGGAGTTTCTGAGGATCTCAATCCGGACTTTCCCCCAAACAGGTCACTGTTGTTGTATTTAAAGAGTTCAAGCTGTTCCTAATTGTCACTGATTGCCCTGGGAGTAGAAAGTATTCTTCTCTAATAAAGGAGCCTTAATTAGTAAGCTGACTGTTTCACTGTCTATCCCTTGGTATTTCTCATTCCCCCTTCAGAGACGCCAGGGAAATGTGGCAGTATGGAGCTGTCTTCTGTCCTCCCCAGAAGAAGGCAGTGCCAGGAGCACAAGCAGTTGGCACACTCATCCCCAGAAAGATCCCCTGGTGGAGAGGAGAAGAAATTTCCACATAAATACAATCAGCGTAGTGGCTCATATGAGTCTATATGTCTTATGATCTCCCTGCTGTCACACATATGCAAGGCACGTTCATGCCCTATGATCCCTGGGAATCTGAATGTCCTGCAGCCATGTATGCTAAAAAGAAATTAAAGAAGCTCCTAGGTGGCCCTGAAGTATAGTAGACAACAGAGGGATTGTGGCAACTTAAATAGTTATATATCGTTTGGTATTTCTGCACTGATAATCACAGGCTGACATGTATTCTTGCTTTCTCCTGATGCACATAGGTTCGTGTCATTGGAAACTGACCTGCATAAATGGCCACAAGCCACGTTTGTGGCTCCAACTGGAGGGTGTCCCTCCCTGGAGTGCTACAGCATCCTGAGAAGGAGCCTGTGTTTCTTCTTCTCAGAGCTATGCTCTGATCTTGAACAATTGAATATTAAGGTCAAGGGCAAGATATTCCTCACTATAAATCCAGTAAGTGGTAATTGATAAGTTACAAAAAGAAGTTAACATATACTTTAATTTTTACTACTTTATATAGCTAATACAGTATTTGTGTTATGTGTCCAACGTATTCAGAACTTATTAGACTTTCACATCTCTAGAGAAGGTTCTTCAGAAACTTTCCAATTAGCTATTCTGTTTATTATTTCTTCTCCATTCACCCATGAAATCTAGTTCTTTCCTTTCCATCCACTTGTCCTAATGCCACGCACATGCATATGCACACACACATCTCCTATGTACCACCAAATCATATATACCTCACCCGTTAAGTGACTCAGCTCACCTAGTTCATGCCTGCTTGGAATGCAGAAATTATCAGTTCCCTTCAACCTACTCCCATTGTTTCACAAGTATTGTCCTCACTCAGGCATACACAGTTTTGGTCAAAAAAAATCTCCTGTGATACCCAAAGAAGACAAGGGATCTGTATTATCACCTTAACTCTGAATCCTGAGCAGCACCTATACCTCCTGGATCAGCAAAGCGTCTTGAGTCCTTTCATTATTCATGTACCTCTGCGATCTTCTCTGCAGACAGTGCTCTCAGAAGAGCTGCAAGTCTTAGAAAGCTCAGCTGAGATTCACAAAAGGACATGGTTGCCTGCAATGAGACTGTGCTGGGGTTTAAGTACCTTTGGAGGTCTGAGGCAGAAATCCATGAGTTCCACCTATCTTTAAACATTTATACATTTTACCAGTCTATTTCCTTGGTCCAGTCTATGTAAGTGAGCAGAGCAATCCTGACTGTGCTTGCTCAGTAGTGGTCTGACCTTAAGGTATAATTACATGATTAAGTTCTTCAAAAAGCACCATGGGCACAGCCACTGGAGATGTTACCCTTTTTCCTCTGATACCTTCACAGCTAGAACCATTCTTCAGTTTCAATTAATAAGGCATTGGTGTAGGCCTGGAAAAGTGACTTTATAGAACACAGAAGAAGTTCATCTCACTGAGGAGACATGAAGGTCTTTGTGTCAGTTTTGTATTTTATCTAACTAGAATTTCACACAAAATGCACTGTTCACATAAAAAGCTGTTCTTGGCACAGGGTTTATATTCAAATATTCCCTCTTAAGTGAATATCTCAAGATATTCTTTAAGGGGTTCAATTTTTCCTCTCTCCAGTCCCAAAACTGGGATTTTGTTCTGCAAATTGTTGTCTCTGAAAGCAGCCACTCAGGCACCTCAGGGCACAAGAAGGCTGCAGGATTTGAAACCTGATCTGATAAAAACATGTCACTGCAGCCCGGTATTAAGTACTTAATCCCTCTGACAGGGCAAGAGTATAAGACCCAACTCTGCCATTAGGGTTTCCTATTAGATAACTTTGGCAGCTCTCTATTTAGCACATTGTCTATTTTGATTCTCACTTATAGGTTCAATGACTAGAGAGCTAAGGTGTTTCATTAAGGGGTGTTGATACCACTAGACACCTAAAATTCAGTATAGTGACTCTGAACATTACCATATTAACCTTCCTTTAGGGACTTAGTTCATACTCCATCTTTCTTATTTTTAATTTCCAATATTAAATGGGTCTCTAAAGGCTGTAGCTTGTTTCTGCTGTAGCTTCTCTACTGTTGAGCCAAAAGTCACTGATGAATAAGAAGTAGCAAACTATTATCAAAAACAAATAATTGGGGCATTAAAGATGTTGCTTGTTCTCAATATCTCCTAGCAAGGTATCTGGATACAGAACCTCCTCCCACTCCTCTCCCTGCTGCCCTATAGATTTAAGTAAATTCAACAGATTATAGATGCCACAATATGCAAATAAATTTATTTATTTATTACAGGACAGTTTAGATAACAGCCACGGGACATATCTCCTATGGTATGGGATGTATATACCTCATACGCCTGTATACCTCATACACCTTGCAAGCAAGCCTTCCTCTATTATATTATTTTTAATCTCTGTATTATATTAAGAGTGGAACCTTTCATGACCACAGGCCTACCAAATAGGATCATACCTTCTTTCTGTTGCGCAGCCTGAAGAAATAACTAGAAACTACTAGAAATTAAATTATTAACTAGAAATATGTTACTGACACCTAGTAGGCAAGCTAAACATGAATCATGGCAAAAATGCAACACGTCACTTATTCCCCGAAATAAATAAAAGCCAAATATTTTGCTAATGTTACAAGAGTGTTGCTTCCATACTGCAAACAAAAGTAAGAGGATTTTTAAAAGATAGCTTATCAAATGATAAATAAAAAAGATAAAATTACTTGCTTTGTTGTTTTAAGTACATAAGTACTTAAAAGTTAGGGCACCTGTGTTCACAGATCAGTTTAGAGTCCTGTTTTGCAATCATAAGGTATGATATGCTGACTAAATATCTTAAATATAGAACAGAAAATCCCATTCCAAATCTGAGAAATGCTAACAGTATTCCACTTCTATGTAGACGAAATATGCTTATTCTAACATTCAAATATTTACCCTAAATTCCAACCCTGAATGTGTGTTAAAATGGCAGACCCAGAGGTTTAACCCGTCAGACAAAGGAACAGCTGTTAGAAGAGCTGTTAGAAGCCAGCTTTCTGTAGAGATGGAAGTTTTAGTTGAGATTTAGCAACTGGTTTAAATATATTATGACACACAGTACAAGCCTACTAATTTTTAATGAATGTCTGTATTAATAGATGCTCTCTATTTATCCCCTGCATTCTTTTTGCAGTTCATGTTGACTCTCCCGGGTTCTCTGTAACATTTTTCTACTGTTCTCCAGAGACTGATTCAATCCAACAACTTTCTTCCACCCATAGTCCTGGACCCTTTAATTATCCCTGGCCCCTTTTCTTTGCTATCCAATCCACTGAGCTGAATCTTTGACAAGCGGTCCAATATTTTGGGCTGAAATAAATGAGAGAAAACATGCACATTGCATACAGAGGACCACCACACAAAGGTTCCTATGGCTCCAGGATGTCATGGCTCCCAGTTAAAAGAGAAAAGATTCCTCAAGGTGGATGCCTCCTTGAAGTCCTCAAGATTCAGTAAAAAACACAACCAGACTTTCCCACTTCCATGTTGGCTGAACTCCTCGAATCTCCTTGCAATAAAGCCTTGTCCAAGATATTTAGAGTTATTAGGCTATCTCAGATGCTTAAGCATTTGGACTATGACTGATTTATATTTCTGCAAGAAATATACATTAGATGTCTCTTTTAAGACAAATCACTTTCAGCTTAACTCGGTTGAGAAAGTAGGAACTCACCTATGCACAGAGGTAATTCCAAACTCTGGGAACCAGAATCCTCCTGGTAACTATAATAGTCCAATGGTTAAAGTACATCCTGCTGGATGGAAGGTCCAGGTTTGGCAAAGCTGAAGATAATCAAACGTAAGTTCAAATCCTGTGATTAAGTGAATAAAGCATTTACCCAACAGGGCAGGAACCTGGGGTTTGGACCTTGCTCTGAACTTTATGAATTTTGCTTTAAATATTTATAGGGTAAACAAGACTGAAAAAAGTTTTGAACTGGGAACTTCCTTAGATAACTAGATGATCTCCAGATATCCCTTCCAACCACTTACCATTCTGTGATTCTGTGATTCTTTCTGGTGCGGTGGTTTCAACTACTAGGCTAAAACAAGTCTTACGTGCTCATCCTCTTCCACCCCAGGAGTGTGATACTTGACTGCACAGTGACAGTTTCAGCAAGACAGACACAGGGTGCTTTCTTCATCTTTTTAGCCCTCTAACTGAGGACCTTTATCCCATCAGAATATATTAGACACAACTTGAGAACTTCCACTGTACTAGGAAGCAAAGCAATACCTGACATCTTTATCCCAGTGAGTCTGAAAGTCTGAACCACTTAGACCAGGGACTTGGCACACTGCAGAGAGCAAACCACCAAAAGAAAAGGAATGTCATGGGTTTTTAAGAAGTGTCTAAAAACATCATGAAAAGGCCAGTTCCTTTCTGCATTTGTGGTCTCCAAGTAAAGAAAAGTTTGTGGTCATTATTTTGGACTTAAACAGATTCAATCCTGCTTTAAGTCTAAGCCTAAGCTTTTTATTGGATCTAGCTCCTAATGCCTATTGAATTAGGTTTTTTTCTTATCTCAATGAACATTTTGCTTCTATATATCTTTGAACATCTGGACACAGTCTTCCTTGTTGCCATCAAAATTGTGAAAGTATCCAACTGTCAGCACACTCATCAGCTCACGAAGATCACCCACACACTTGCTCACCCCACCAAATGCACCACTCCAACAATGCTCCAAATTTTTGCCCCCCTGGAGAACAGGAATGCCAAAGTGCATCCTGTAGCAGAGTCTCCTCACATCCTGAAATGCGTGAACAAGTTTTAAATGGGCTTCAAAAGATTTATTACAGAGCTAACAACTAAATGGCTTCACCGTTATGTAGCTTTGGCCATATGTTGCAACAAAGCCTTTCACAATTGATGTGGTATTTCACAGTGACAGTAAGGAGAGAGAAATAAACACAGGTTAAACCAAACTCTTTTTCTGTCTTAAATTCTAGGGCTCCTGTAACATTATGTAGCCTTGGTGCTTCTTTTAACATATTACAGACGACAGTATTTGTGGCCATCAACCAGAAAACAAGAGAAGTGCAAGAGACTCTGTCCATCCTTTTCTTTCCAGACAAACCTTGGGCATGACCCTCTGTGGGAGACCCTCAACGTTGGAGTATCAGAGCCACCAGCGTGCCTGCCCCATGGGACTCCTGCTGTGCGGGATCAGTCTGGGCTCTCCTCAGAGCAGACTCTGGGCTCTTCTACCTCATCCAAACTACACAAAGCAGCCTGACTGAACAACAGCACTACACAGTACCCTGTGTTTTCTCTTGATATTTGATTAGCTGTAGGTAACAAGCTGTAGAAAAAAGCAGTAAACCTAATTCAGACATGCTCAACACAGTCATAGCACTCCTCTGTAAAATTTATTTAATGGTTTGTAGATATGCTGAAGCAACACTGATGAAAAAATGTCATTTGAAGGCTTTGTGTGGAACAACACTGGAACAGTGAAATTCTCAGCCATGCTACACAGTTCTCATTTGCAAAAAATCAAAAACATTTGTGCACATGAGTGAATGGCAAGAGGCCTGTGGCTGTGGCCTTCAATTTCTGCAGAGTGGAAACAGCACATCTATTCCGCTATGCAGTTACATCCCAAAAGTTACGTGATATTACTGAAGCCAAAGCCTTACATTTTTCAAACAAGGGTACCACTGGAGCTCTAAGTTAAAACAATGAAGTAAAAATTTGGACAAAAACATTAATCTATCAATGGATGTCATATTTCTTAGAGCACTGGCTAATTACACTAGCAGATTATCAACTGCAATGTCAGTAACAAAATACTGAGTTAGTTTTTATATCATTCTTTGTGTTGTTATGTATTACACAAAATCTTTGAAAAAACTCCCAGAAAAAAATATGATGCTTTACTGCAAAAGAAATTAATGCAAGAAAACTGTGCTTTTACATACTTAAGAGATATGAAGCTTTGCTTCTTCATATCCTCCTAAATAGCAACAGCTGTATTTGATTTTAACTTGATGTGCTTCAGAATTCATATTCCTATAGGTATTTAATGATCCAAACATAATGGTCCTATATAGTATAATTACTTATATGAAGGCTCAACTTCATATGTAATCTTTTAGAAAAGATGCTTCAGTGGAAAACTTACTTTGGTTCTAACAATGAATAGCTCTTTAACAGTGAAAATTCGTTGGAGGGATTGAAGACTATTGACCATGGATCTTGAGCACAGTTGACAATCAAAAAATGTTATTCCTTTTTGACAGATTCCTTGTTTCTTCTTCCTGCGCAGTATAGCCAATACAAGGAGAAGAGGTAGAGTGCAAGACAAACCATCAAATCATAGTGGTAGAGTGTTGCAGCAAATAGAAGAAAGAAGAAGCAATAACACATTTTGCAAGCAATATATTTTAAACCTGGAGACTCACTAGGTAGCTTAAGTGCTTCACTCTCCTGGTTAGGTATATCTGCAGAATCAAAGATGTGCTGGCTTTCCTTCTGTGAGTCATCAAGCCAGTTTAGCTGTTTCCCCTCAGTTATTAAATGGTCAGAGGGAGAGCCTGACCCTCCAGCTTCTTTGGTGGGCTTACTAATCAAAACCTCTGGCCTTCGTGACTTCTCTTGTTTGAACTCTGCTTGATGAAAACATTGACCTATATTCCTTCCTCTTCCTTCTCCAGCAATTGCTGTGTCTGAAGTGGAAAGTACTTCTTTTTTTTCAGGAGAGAGATTTTTATTAATACATGTGATTTCCTTTGGTAGGCTTAAATCGTACCCTGACTCAGCAGCAACTTTGTCAATGACTTTGAATTCAAAGTGTCTACACAGATTCTCCATACCTCCTACCACAGTGGACCCTTCAGAAGACGACATTTTCGTTTCAGCTTTAGCATGTAAATAGGAAAGTGTACCAGCATGGCTTCCTTCCCTACAGAGCAATTCTGCCTCCTCACCGTATAGATGCTTCTGGGTGCTCGGGGGATGTTTAGCCACTTCAGAGTAGAATCCCTGATCCAAACTTTCTTTCTTTCCAGTAGCAGAAGCCCTTACTGCTTCTCCTACAGGTGAAATATTGCCAGCGTCTGGTTGTGCTCTGGCACGTTTTTCCCTGCTATTGCATATAGATGTCGCTTCTCCTTGCAGTGTTTCACGTACGCTTGCATTATAAATATCTAAAACTGATTCCTTTTCAAATTCAGTGTCATATAATACACCCACTGTGTTGAGTTGACAAAGAGCATAATGTGAACCATCATTTCTCCCTTCATGTGTATCAAACGCAGCTTCCTTTTCCTCTGTGGGCCTGTCACTTAGCACAGTCTCTTGAGGTAGCTTAGCAATTACTGCTTTTTCACTGGTAGACATTTTTTCTGGAGCACTTTCTGATGTTGTTTTAATTATATAAGCTGTACCTGCCTCTGCTTCCTCTGTGATACCCTGCTCAGAGACAGAAGACTTTTCACAACTCTCTGCCTTCTGGCAGGTAAACAGCTCCTTTGTGGAAGCTGTACCCCAATGCCCTGTGTCCCCTCTCACTCCCCACCAAGCCTCGCTACCCGTTTCTCGCCATCTCTGCTGCAGGGGGCTTGCTTCGCTTTCCTCTCCCATCAGTCTTCCTCGGTTTGTGTTGTCTGACTCTCCTCTGTCTTTTAACCTTGTGAATCCTCTGTGTTCCCGAGTGTCTCCAGCCCTCCTTTCATCCCACGGAGAGGATGCCGGGGGATCTGCCTCTGCAGGCCTGGGTGCCTGTTTGTTGTCTCTGCCTGACAGAGGCATTGTGTTCGACGCTTTGGCAGCATGTTTTCTACACGACTTGAAAGGCTTGGGTGCTTCCTCCTCACCGATCAGTGCCAAGTCTGCTACTTCGATGACTTTCTTCTCCTTCCCTGCATCGTTGTTATAGCTCTTCCCTGACATTTCACCAGCTCCTTTTTTTTGCATATATTGGCTTTTTGTGGAATCTATTGAGACATCAGCATGTGCAAAAGTGCTGGCATATAAATCTCCTCTTAAATGTACCTGAACTTTGCTTTCAATCATCTTGATTTTTCCTTCATTTTTGTCAGCGTCTGACAACAATGAATCCCGAGTTTGGTGAGACATCTGCGGTGCCTGGTGCTGTGGAGCTGGATTAGCATTGCCATCCAGTGCCCCTGCTACGCATGCATTTAATTGCATGGATTCATCATGCTCTGGAGAAATGGTTTCTGGTCTCATTTCACAGGCCCCTTTCGAGGTAACAGCATCATCCTCACTGATGAATAACCTCTCCATCATCTTACTTCCCGAGGTGCTATCTGTTTCACCTTTTGAAATATCTTTGTGGCTTTCACCTTGTTGGCTTGAGACAGTAGCCATAGTATCAACTGCCTCATTCTGCTTTGTCCCAGGAAAATATTTTGCCGATAAGAGGCTTTCACTGGTACCAGTATCTTCCAAAGATTGCTCGCCGCTCTTCTCCAAGCCAGCAGCGGCTTCTTGCCCTGACAGCTGACTACTATAATCTCTTAGGGAATACTTAACTGTATGTTCTAATTCTCCCCCTATCTCTTGTGAAGTGTTTTCAGATGAGGGACTGATAGGCATAGGGCGGAAGCCACTGCTTTTTTCTATGCAGGTTAGATTTTTCTCCAATCTTTCAGTTTCACTTGGAAAATTAACTGGTTCTGTGGTGTATGAATTCCTTTCATCTCTGGAAGAAGTACCTCTAGCTCCTGTGAAGTGCTGATTTAGCTGAAACAATAGAATAGAAAAGAATGATCAAAAAGTGCTTTGCAAAAATATGCCAAATGAAGGAGGCAGGATTTTATTGTGGGAAGTTTTGTTTTCAGCAACAGAGCTCTTATGGAAACATGTTCCAAACCATTTGCAAAATTTGCATTGTATGGATTTTTTAACATAGGCAATGAGCTTTATGGGGTGCTGAAAGGAGCAGGAAGTAAAACAGTATTCAGAACCCTCTCTCTTTATTCATGAGTTCAGTAAGCTGCTAGTGCACTTTATACAAATTAAATCTGAAGAGAATATTCCCTTAAAGGGAGGCTAATTCATTCTCTATACATTCAGTTCTAGGCTTGGAGGGAGGGAGATGTGGGGCGAGGGGGGAGGATTGGTGCTTAAATGAGGGCACTGATACAGTACATCAAAGCCTGGTAATGTACAGTATTGTCCAGTAAAACAAAGACACATTTCACACTGACAAATACTGTAAGGATTATCTGTGCTTCATTTCTCTCAGGGACCATTTTACAGGCTTCAAACCAGACTGTTTTTAGACAATCTGGTAAGACATGAGTTGGAAATGAGATTAGCGAAGTAAAAGGCCAGAAACTAATCACTCTCCATCCTGGCTCCCAAATATCATATTGTATTATTCAGCTCTGCCTGCTTGTCATTGCACTCTCTTCTCACTTTAGCATAGTCACACCAATAGCACCACCTGATCAATTAGAGGCTAGCTTCTTGGGTACCCCTTTATGCATTTGCACTTGCTGTAGATACCCCCATTACAGTTTCTCTTATTAATATGTTTTCTGCAAAACCTCTGCAAACTATTAATAGTAAAACGTCACTCAAAGAAAAGTGAGGGAGCTAATGTCTCTGCAAATTCTGTTTTAATGACCCTCTGCCAACCAGTGCTCAAGTGTATTTGAGTTCTTCGGTGATGCCAACTGTCAGGATTTAACAGTGAGATGCCTGTGGTTTTTTCCCCTCCTCATAACTGACATTTGCATGATCTCAATAATTATATGCAAATCTTACGATTTCCCCTTCTTCTCACATAAGGCTCATGTTACTTGTCAACTGCACAGCTGTCTTGTGAGCCAATGCCTCTGCTTTTCAAAGATTTGGTTGTATTTCCATCTATTATAAGCCTTCATTGTTTAATTCATTAAAGAGTGCATACTGCAAATTAACATCTAAATTATAGCTCCCCTTTCATTTATTGTATGGACAATCCTGGCAATTGATAAACAAACGTTCGTATTTGATCTTGATTTCTGTAACAGGGTGGACAGAATAACAAGGGATTTTTGAGGTCCTCCTTTTTATGTTTCACCATAAAAAAAAAAGGGGGGAGGGGGAACTTTGACTTTCAAGTAGTGAAAGGTCCCACAATAGGCAACAATTTTCAACTTTTTTTTAGCAAAAAAAAAAAAGTTTCTCTCTAAATAAGACGAAGTTATTCTCTATCAATAAGAAAAAAAAGAATGGTTCTCATCTTGCTCTCCTGTCTGATTCATCATTCACATTTTCACAGGTGATAGCTATTATAATCTATGATTATGAATCTATGCACCCAAATGATATGAGCTGAGAACAGACACTGAGAATAATAGATTGCTGTACGTGTCTCATTTATTGCCATTTTTTCTTTCATACTGAAAAACGCAAGCCAAACCACACACACACACACGCACGCACGCAAATCCAAATAGATTGAATGTTCACTGAGTGTGAAATTTATTATAAAAAAATTAATGTCAAATACTGATATAGAAAAATCAGCTAATATAAATATATATATACTTATTTTGCTCATATAGCATGTTACACAGTAATCCTTTGAAAAGCCCCAAAAGCAAACAGCATCATAAATATAAAAATTTTATGAAATATAAAGCATTTATTTAAAAATATTCCCATCCCAGAGACTAGGAGGGGAGTTTTTTGAAATGCTGCTCTTCTAATTCCTTCAAACTGTCATTTAGAGCCTCTGGTAAAGAAGTAAATGGGAGAAGTCATTAATTTAAGACCAGAAAAAGTTGATGCACTGTACTGAAATCAAAGCACCTTCTATTGTCGAATCAGTTAGCGATTCAATAGAAGTACAGACCAGGGCTTTACATTTGTAAATTAGTACATCAGTCAGCTCTGTTAAAAAGGGGCATTTCACCAGCTTTGAAGCATAAATGGATTCAAATCATTTAATACTGTAGATATAATTGCATAACACTTACCAGCAACTCTAATTCTATTTCATCTTCTTCGTGATCACCCTGGTTGTATTCTGCATTTTTATCTTTTATATTTTCATTAGCTGGTTTGGTGTCTTTGTCTTCTGCTTGTGAATAAACAATCTCTGGGATGTTTGTGTCTGAAGAGTTAACAAAAACATTGAATAATCTCCATGAGGTTTTTTGTTACACTATTTTTTAATTAACGTGTGCAGTAAGGAAGAACTAATTAAACCGGGTGTTATACCTGAAGTACTTGAATTATTCCTTGTGTCGTCGTCAGACGTCGCCAATAATTCTTCTTTGCTGTTAAACAAAAAGAAACTTCCTGTGTTATTCTGCAAAAATTATTGTTCTAATTCTTTTTAGACTCAGCTATAAAAACTGCCACTTAACTGCACAGAATTTTGAATGCTGTTTGAAATTCTGAAAATAACAGCTTTATAAAATGTACCTTTTTTTGAGTGACCTGATATTAAACAATTAAGTCTTGGTCAAAGAAAGAATTGGCCAAGAAAATTAAAATGTGTTGACCTTCAGATTGCATTGCAAAGCTGATGGGTTTTCCCAGGCCTTTTCTGAGAACGCAGCACAAAGGTGATTAGATGGGTCAGTGACAGGAGAGTGTAACTTTGGGGTCAGGCAAGGGTCTGGAAGGATATATGCGTTCAGGAGACTGAGCCTCTCTCCTGCTTGTATTTTTCAAATATTTGTATATCTACAGACATTGCTGGAAAAAGACATCTTTGTTACCTGAAATAAATCAAAAGATTCTCCCTGAGTGTATACAGTATAAATCCTGTTGCTAAGCTATGACTGGCCAGCAGGCATGAATTCTGCCTCCCTGAAGCCAGTGCAATTTTTGCTGTTGCTTTGCTGGCTGTGAAAACAAAGGTCAGGTCCAACACGACAAACACCTACAGGGAGATGCTGAGTGCCTGCAGTTCTCATCATTATCAATGCAAACTTGATAGCAGTTAGAATTGCGTGCTTATAGGGATGTAACCCTTAGTGCAAAAGGGAAAATAAAAATATAAAAAGAATGTCACTTATGTGAAATGTAAATTGTTATATCACTCCTAATGACTTCTCTATGAAGAGCAATTTTTTTCCTGTAGGTCTTAATTTATGCATTTTTCAACCAGTCGTCCACCTCTGCTACTGAAAATTACTTTCTAATTTTCAAATATTAATCTTTTCCACTTCTATTTTCTTCAAACATCTTTCATTTGAATTTATAGAACATTAATTCTGCCACCTAAATGCTTAATTCAGAAGGAGGATGCTAAATTTATACTCTGATAAAAGAACCTAGACATCAACTGTCACCAACTTTTAAAAATCCAACCTTTATTGGGATTGCCAGAGTAAAGCAGACAGAAGATCCTGCCAGTCTAGCACCTGATCTCTGACACTGGCCACCATCAAGGGATATACTTCAGGGAAAAATCTAAAGTTCTTGTAGGAAAATACTTAGAGACATTTGCACTGCCCTATTAAGTTTCCCCTTGGCCTTTTGTTGTTAGAAGTGGTCCTTGAAGCACAAGATTTAATGCTTTCTCAACAGTTTCTCATCATTAACTGCAATAATGCTGAATGTTCTCACCATTTGTTTGAATGTCACATGACTCTTGAATTCTGGCACTTGCATACCCTCTGCACGCCTCCGACTCTCCTACTCACATCAAGTTGTCCTTCCCTGCCAGCAGTTGCTGCAATCTGCATTTCATCCTGAAAAGGCTGATAGAGCCAAGCCCTCATTTTCAGTAGTTGTGTGAGGTTTTTAAGGTAAATCATTATTGCTTATTATTTATACATCATTCTTCTTTTTTCTTTTTTTTTTTAACTGTCCAGATGCTTTTCTTAGTGTTACATCTTGTTCCCTGTTTTCTTCTGCCCTTTTACATCTTTTTCATCGGCCTGCATCCATAAACCTGGACACTTTGTAGGTTGAGGCTTAACCACAAGACAGATGCACTAAAGCATTTAGGTGCTAATAGGGTGTCTACAAAAGCCCTGGATTAGGAGCCAAGATATGTATAACACATGAGCTGAGTCAGTCACCCCAAAATAATGATCCCAAACCTGCATGGGCACAGCAGGGAACCTTCTACTGCTACCCAGTGGGGGGAAAAAAAAAAAAAAAAAAAAAAAAAAAAAGGAGTGTCTCAGAACTATTCTTTGAAGGTAGCTGGCTACCTGCAGCTTTCAGCTATGTGGACAAAACTCTCAGGAAGCAGGGATAGCTGCTAGAAGAAGCCCTCATCTACTTCTTAAAGGAATGGAGTCTGACACATTTTTTTTTTCTGTCCAGAAGCATTTGCAGGAGAATGGGAGAGATTGATGCCTCTACCTAATGTAATAGTCTATTGGCAACCAGAGTTCACATCCGAGATTCTGTGGCACTTTCAGTTTCTATCACAGCCTGTTGAAATCAAAAACCACACTGCACACACATCAAAAAGTACTCAAATTACCAAGATGCAGACTGGTTTAAGAGAAACTGGAGGGCAGATTTGCCTACTGCTCTTGAAGCTGGATGTACAAACAAGACACTTAATCTTTAGTTTACCCCTAACTCCTTGGAGAAAAGAGAAAATGGATTGCCTCCTTTTTACTGTGTACCCTATCCAGTGATTATTTTTGGTTCTGATTACCAACTTTTCAGTGTAAAATATAGACAGAGTCTCTTATCTAGACTTAGTTTTCTAAGCACCTGTGCTCAGGCAGTCATGTACCTCACTCCTATCATCAGCAGTGGAAGATTAGCACTTCCAACAGGAGATTCGTTCCTTCTGTCATGGACATCACGAGTGAGATAGAGTGATACATCCTTCAAAGAAGGTCCTCTGCCTCTGGAAGAGACTGACCATACAGTGACTGCCTTAGGCTAGAACCATAAGTTTTGGATAACTGAAATCAGCTAAGTGAATATCACCTTGTAACTCTTAAGTTCAAACTAGAACGTAGGTATTGTCTGGGGCTCTTACACACAATGTGTGACCTGAGCCCCTTAGTTTTATTTCTGTGGTTGAACTGGTCCTTATCTCTTGTTCTAGAAGCATCTGGAGCCCTGCTCCACTGTTTCTTTTCACAACTGCAACATAGGTAATAAATAGCAATGAGAATCATAGACTCACAGAATGATCTGCGTTAGAAGGGGCCTTTAAAGGTCACCTAGTCCAATCCCCCTGCAGTGAGCAGGGACATCTGCAACTAGAGCAGGTTGCTCAGAGCCCCATCCAACCTCATCTTGGATGTTTCCAGAGATAGGGCACCCACCACCTCTCTGGTCAACTTGTGCTAGTGCTTCACCACCCTCATTGTAAAAAATTTCTTCCTTATATCTAGTTTAAATCTTCCCTCTTTTAGTTTAAAAGTGTTACCCCTTGTCTTGTTGCAACAGGCCTTGCTAAAAAGTCTGTCTACATTTTTCTTACAGGCCCCTTTTAAGTTCTGAAAGGTTGCAATAAAGTGTCCCTGGAGCCTTCTCTTCTCCAGGCTGAACAACTCCAACTGTCTCAGCCTTTCTCCATAGGAGAGGTGCTCCAGCTCTCAACGTGTGATTTCTTTGGCTCAGGGGAGTCTCCTTTGTCAAGAAAGCACTAAGACGCACCCCAAAATATCACAAGAAAGGACTTACTAATAGTAATACATCCTCACTGCCTGGATCCACATTGCAGGACTTCTTGCACGTTATACTGAATTTCAGAAAGATGCTTGGTTTATAGCCTATGACTTGTGCACACCTGTCCCGCAAATACCCAAGTACAAGGAAAGTCAGTGTAACAGTTATTTTCCTTATTTTACTTCTACATCAGAAATATCTGTCCTCATATAATTATTCTAGTGGGAAATCTAAAATTAACCTAAAATGAGGATATTAATACTGCAGTCTTTGAGGAACACAAAGAGCATAAAACAATAGTAATTTAATAGCACTACTTCAATCTAAGAAGCAATATGAGGATGCTGAGACTGAGTGCCTACAACTACAGAACAATCTCAAACATGTATGTACACCCTGAAGACTGAAATAGTTCCCAAAGGCTAATAAAAAATAGACTCTTCATCAAACAGTGGAAATTAGAAGGTGTTTGCCTTGTTAGTAAGTTTTTTGACTGACTTTTTTCTCCATATTTCTCTGAAATATTCCTGGCCTGCTATCAGAATTCTGTGAGCAGATTTTTACAGTTGTAATATGAATTAAGTTTTTGTTGCATAAATTAATTATCTCACTGTGTTGCAGAGTGTGGTCTAAATGTGCTCACATTGTGTAGTGAGAGATACAAAATTTGTGTTCTCTTTAAAACCAATTGTTTTTCTTTTTAAGTGATCCAGGCATTCTGACAATGCATATCAGCTGATGCTGTTCACTTCCAGCTTAAGTACCTGTATACTTGCAGAAGCTCAGTTGCTTTTTCTCCTTCAGCTGAATGGGGCACATCTTCATAAGGTGCATCAGGAACTTAAGAATTTCTATGAGAATTTCCAAAAAGTGTTTATGTTCATATGATTCATTCTTAATGCAATTATCGTTCACTTGGACTAAGTG